>NC_081398.1:14708627-14881127 GCF_030684315.1 Stegostoma tigrinum
AATTTGCCTGTTCAGTTACATGAAGAACCATTGCAGGAACTCATGCCTGATAACACATCATCACCAAATCAAGGGATCTCTGACGATAGTCTTTTCCAGATAATATATCTATCTGACAGATACTGTCGGAGAGTCAGTACTGATGGAGTACTGTACAGTTGAAAAGTCAGTACTGAGGGACTACCACACTGACAAAGGATCAGTGCTGAAGGAGTGCTGCACTGTTTGGGGGTCAGTGCTGAGGGAGTGTCGCACTGTCAATGGGTCAGTACTGAGGGACGGCTGCACTGTTGGAGAGTCAGGGCTGAGACAGTACTGCACTGTTGAAAGATCTTTGCTGAGGGAGTGCAGCACTGTTGAAGGGTCAGTACTATGGGAGTGCTGCATTGTCAGAGGGTCAGTATGAGGGAGTGCTGCATAGTTGAAGGGTCAGTACTGAGAATTATACACTGTAACGTTTTCCAACCTGCTTATGTTACCTGTACACAAGCACTCATTACCAGCAGAGAAAGGAAAATTTTGATTGTTTATGCTTTGTTTATTCCATGGAGTTTGGTCTCCTTATCTATCTAAGGATGTTCTAGCTATGCAAAGATAGTTTACTAGATTGATTCCTGGACAGCAGGACTAATATATGAAGACAGACTGGATCAGTTAGTTCTATATTCACTGGAGCTTAGAAGAATGGGTGGGGGGGGGTGGAATCTGACAGAAATATATAAAATTCTGACATGACTAGACAGGATAAACACAGTAAGGATATTCCTAATGAGTCCAGAACTAAGGTTACAGGGAGGCCAGTTAGGACTGCGATGAAGAAAAATATCTTCACCCAGACAGTCGGGAGCCTGTGGAATTCTCTGCCACAGAAAGTGATTGAGGACAAAACATTGAACGTTTTCAATAAGGAGTTAGTTATAGTTCTCGCGGCTAAAGGATTCAAAGGGGATGGGGCTGAAAAAAGGAACAGGGCACTGAGTTGCATGATCATTCATGATCACATTGCATGGGAGAACAGGTTCAAAGAGCCTATCCCTATTTTCTCTGTTTCAATGTTAAAAGATTGGAAAGGAGGATTTGTTGGAGTATTTTTTACAAATCATCAGCCTCCTCAGTCCAAACAACACAGTTAGTGAGAGTTTAGATTTGTAAAGGAGTCAAGGATTATACAGAGGTGCAGGGAGGATTAGATTCATAGATTCAAACAGTGCAGAGCAGGCCCTTCAGCCCATTGACATTGCACTGACATAACTACCACTAAAAGTGCACCAATCCCAATTTCCTGCACTTGTCCCGTAACCCTGAATGTTATGATGTTCGAAGTACTCATCCAAATCATTTTTAAAGGTCATAAGGTTTCCACCCTCCACTACTTTTCCAGATAGTGCATTCCAAAGTCGCACCACACTGAGTGAAAGATTTTTTTTCCCTAAATCCCCTCTGAAATCTCTTGCCTCTTACCCTAAAACTATGCCCTCCTGTGAATGACCTTGCATCCAACTCTGTTCACTGTGTCCATACTCCTCATAATCTTATACGCCTCAAATCACATTACCCCTTCAACCGCTCTAAAAGAAAACAATCCAGACCTATCTAAGTCTCTCCTTAACAGCTCAAATTCTCCATCCCTGGCAACATTCTGGTGAACCCCCTCTGTAACCCCCTCCAGTGCTATCACTTGCTTCCAGTGCAGAGGTGACCACAATTGCACACAGTACCCGAGGAAGGTGGAGCTGAAACCACAATCAGCTTAGCCATGATCTTACAGAAATGAAGAACAGATGGCCTATCCCACCCCAAACTTTATTCTCATACTCTTTATGAGCCTTGGAGTCTTTCTGTGATTGAGTGACTGCCCTACTTCCCTTTTTACTGAAAGGACTGCAGCATGCAGGCTACTGTGAGACCCATTCGCAGATTGTTTCATTTGGCACCAGATTAATTCTCTGTCAGATCCAGTCAATGCTATGGGAATCAATGTCTTTCCGTGAATAAAAACAAACAGACTCCTCCTGAGCTGAAATAACAAAGTGTGGGGCTGGATGAACACAGCAGGCCAAGCAGCATCTTAGGAGCACAAAAGCTGACGTTTCAGGCCTAGACCCTTCATCAGAAAAGATGCTGCTTGGCCTGCTGTGTTCATCCAGCTCCACACTTTGTTATCTTGGATTCTCCAGCATCTGCAGTTCCGATTATCTCAGACCCCTCCTGACCTGCAGGTTCTCCAAATGTGCATAAAGGGGGAAGAATCTGTGTCAACACACACATCTACACACATGTGTACACGTGTGCAAATGTCTGACAGTGCCTGTACATTATTGAATTCTGTGCTGGCTCATTTACAGTAACCCCATTTCCAGCATTTGGCCCATAGCCTTGAATGCTATGACATTTCAAGTGCTCATCCAAGTCCAAGGGATTGTGTGGGTATAAGGCAGGGATTGTGTGTTTCTGTCTTTGGGGGATCCTGTGTGCATATGTGAGAGAGACATAGGGATTGTGTGTGATGGTCTTTGGGGAGGGTTATACGTGTGAGAAAGACACAGGGATTGTGTGTTTCTATCTTTGGGGGAACTTCTGTGCGTATATGTGGGAGAGAAACAGGGATTGTGTGTGACGGTATTTGGGAAAGCTGTCTGCATGTGAGAGAGAAAAACGGGGATTGTGCGCGATGTTCTTTGCGGGGTTGTGTGTGTGTGAGAAAGATACAGAGATTGTGTGTGACAGTGTTTGGGTGTGTGTGTGTTTTTGTATGTGTGCGCATGAGAGTGAGAGACTGTCCTGAGGCAAATTGTGTGCCATAGAATCAGAGTCATAGGGCACAGAATCAGCCCCTTGGCCCTACTAATTCTGTGCTGGCTCATTTACAGTAACCTCATTTCCAGCATTCGGCCCATCGCCTTGAATGCTATGACATTTCAAGTGCTCATCCAAGTACTTTTTAAAGTTCATGACATTTCCAACCTCAAATACCCTCCCAAACTTTGCTTTCCAGATCTCCATCACTCCCAGGGTGAGAAAAGTTTTCTTTCCCCAAACTAATTTAAAATTATATCTGGAGATGGTAGGAACTGCTGATGCTGGAGAATCTGAGATAACAAGATGTGGAGCTGGATGAACATAACAGGTCAAGCAGTATCAGAGGAGCAGGAAAGCTGACCTTTCAGGTCAGGATCCTTCTTCAGGAATGAGGGAGGGGAAGGGGATTCTGAAATAAATGCAGAGAGGGTGTCTTCCCTTGACTGACCAACCCCCACCCTAACTCGCATTTACTGGCTCCATCCCTGGCTCCTTGAACTGTCCCTCTCCTCTCCACCTATCTGCTCCTCTATCCATCTTCCATCCCACTCTCTCTCTGTTTATTTCAGAATCCCCTTCCCCTCCCCCATTTCTGATGAAGGGTCCAGACCCAAAACATCAGCTTTCCTGCTCATCTGATGCTGCTTGGCCTGCTGTGTTCATCTAGCTCTACACCCTGTTATCTTAAAATTATATCCCCTTGTTTTTGACCCTTAAACTAAGGGGAACAACTGCTTTCCATTCAATCTGTCAATGATCCTCATAATCTTATGAACTTCTACTTGGTCCCACCTCAAACTTCTCTACTTTAAATGAAACAACCTGAGCTGATCCAGGAACAAGAGCACTGCTGTTGGAAAAGCTCAGCAGGCCTGGCAGCATCTGTGAATCAAAAAAAATCAGAGTTAACGTTTCGGGTCTGGTGACCCTTCCTCAGAGCTAATCCAGTGTCTCTTCATAGCTGAACAGTTCCATCCCAGGCAGCGTCCTGGTGAATCTCCTCTGTACCCCTCCACGGCAATCACATAATGTAGATCAGCCATCCACTGCCTGGAAGGGATGCTTCATGGTCTGAGATTCTGTCTCCCGCCCAAGATGTTCAACTGAGGTTGCACCTCTCAGAGAAGAATGCAAAGTATCTCACAGACACCAGAGCAGTGGGGGTGATGGGATATGAGTGGCAGGACTCCCTCCCAGTGACTCAAGGCCAGTGTTGACCCCCTCCACTAAACTCACCAAAAATTAGATTAGATTCCCCACAGTGTGGAAACAGGCCCTTTGGCCCAACAAGTCCACACCGCCCCTTGAAGCACCCCACCCAGACCCATCCCCCTATAAGCCACACACCCCTGAACACTATGGGCAAGTTAGCATGGCCAATCCACCTAGCCTGCACATCTTTGGACTGTGGGAGGAAACTGGAGCACCTGGAGGAAACCCACGCAGACACGGGGAGAATGTGCAAACTCCACACAGACAGTCGCCCGAGGCTGGAATTGAACCTAGGTCCCTGGCACTGTGAGGCTGCAGTGCTAACTACTGAGCCACCGTGCTGCCCCTTCAGGGAAGGAAACTCCATCCTTACCTGGTTCTGGTCTATATGTGACTCCAGACCCACAGCAAAGTGGTTAACCCTTAACAGCCCTCTGTGCAATTAGGGATGGGGCAATAAATGCTGCCTGGTCAGCATACCCTCATCCTGTGAATGAATAAAGAAAACAAAACACACTGAGTTGTTACAATCTGGAATGTACTGCCTGAGAGGTCAGAGGAAACAGATTCAAACAAAACTTTTGAAAAGGGGGAGGTAGATAAATATTTGAAGAGGCCAATAAAGAAAGGCAGGGTAGTGGGGTTTGAGTAGGTGGGGAGGGAGGGTATTGGTGTGAGACGAGTTGGACAGATCTTTCACAAAGAGCTGACACAGATACAATGGGCGGAATGGTCTCAATCCGTGTGAGAGAACAATTCTACAAATTACCAAATATAGCAGCAACTAGTATCACCACACCCCTTTCTTGTTTGCTTTCCAGTTACACCTCCGCTCTGTCATACGGTTTCAGTAGTCATTGCCAGATACTCTTGAGGGATCAGGTGAGTAATCCTGCATGTGTACTTTGAGCGACAGCATTTCAAACACTGGGCTGATGCACAAAGAATTTCCCGAAACTATCAGCTGCCTTATCCTGGTTAGGATGAAATTAATCATAACCAAACGTTCTAGAAATGTGTTTGTAGGGCGATAACTTTCTGTGGCAGAGAATTCCAAGGGGTCTCCACTATCTGCGTGATGACATTTCTCTTCATTTCACTCTTAAACAGCCTACCCTGTGTCATTAGACTGTGAACCCAGGCTCTGGACGGTCATTGGGAACATCCTACCTGTGTTCACCCTGTCTCGTCTTGCTAGAATTTTATAGATTTCTATGAAATCCACTCGCTCTATATCTCCCACTATTTTACTAAACTCCAATAAATTTACTCCCATCTGATCCAGCCTCTTATTGTAACGTCAGTTCTGTCATCCACGCAGCAGCCTGGTCAACCTTCAGTGCACTCCCTAAATAGCCAGAACATTCTTCCTCAGAAAAAGAGACTGAAACTGCACACTAAAGTCCAAGTGCAGTTTCAGAGGCACTGTACAACTGCAGTAAAACATCACTTGCTGCTGTACTCAAAATCTTATGGTAAGAGGGCTAACATACTATCTGCCTTCTTCACCACCCGCTTACTTGCAGTGACTGGTGTACAAGGAATCCTCGGTCTCATTGCACCTTCTCCTTTCCTGATCTATCTTCATTTATAGAATCATAGAATCCCCACAGTGTGGAAACAGGCACTTCTGCCCAACAAGTCCACACCAATCCTTGGAGCATCCCACCCAGATCCATCCCCCTAAAACCCACCTAATCTACACTTCTCTGAACACTACTGGCAATGTGGCATGGCCAATCCACCTGGC
The DNA here is from genome assembly GCF_030684315.1 of Stegostoma tigrinum. NCBI lineage: Eukaryota > Metazoa > Chordata > Chondrichthyes > Orectolobiformes > Stegostomatidae > Stegostoma > Stegostoma tigrinum. The sequence continues at coordinate 14,714,389 of NC_081398.1, forward strand.
ATGCACACCTTTGGACTGTGGGAGGAAATTGGAGCACCCGGAGGAAACACACGCAGACACAGGGAGAATGTGCAAACTCCACATAGACAGTCGCCCGAGGGTGGAACCAAACGGGGATCCCTGGCGCCGTGAGGCAACAGTGTTCACCACTGAGCCACCGTGCCACCCATTTAGATAATAATCTTCCTGAATGAAGGCAAAATACTGCAGATGCTAGAAAATTGAAACAAACACAAGGAACACTGGAGAAATTCAATACATTTGGCAGCATCTGAGGTGAGAGAAATGGAATTAACTTTCAGGACTGGGATGGCTTCTTCAGAACAGAAAAGTAATCTGCCCTCTCGCTTTTCCTAGTGGATAATCACATGTTTGTTCACATCAGAAGCACAGCTTGACTGGTGGCAAAGGATGCTGCCTGTCAAATCCTTCTTACATGGTCAGAGCCTTACATTGTCCACACGTTGCCATTGAATTGAGGTTGGCGGGGAGCCTCACACACTTTGCTGGGCTTACAGCGCAAGGTGCTGTCTATGATTGAATGTCATAGACTGGCACATTTTAAACACCATGACAATGAGCTTATGGATGTGCTAAAGCTTGGCCGAGTCACAATGCAGACAGGCCACAGTCTAAGATTCTTCTGCCATTGTATACTGAGGGGCTGGAAACCTCTCACTGTAAGACCACAGGCTGTATGTTTGACATGGATGGTATGTTGTAAATACAACTTGTCAAAAGAAATGTAGTAACAAAAGAAAAGTCAGCTGCTTGGCTCTTCATGTAAAATCAACATTGACCTCTAATGTAATATATTTTTTAAAAGTTTACGAATGACATTTATTTTACGAATACAAGTTGATAGCAGAGCAATGGGAATCAGGAGTTGCACAAGCATCTGGAATTAGAGATTATGGAGGTCTCTAATGTTTATGGGCTCGAGGAGGTTACAGAGGCTGAGAGGGGTGTAGGGGTTTTAGGTGGTTACAGAGATAGGGAGGGATGTAGGGGTTGGAGTAGGTACAGAGATAGGGAGAGGTATAGGAGGTTACAGAGTTAGACAGGGACTGGAGGAAGTTACAGAGTTAGAGAGAAGTGTAGGGGTTTTAGGTGGTTACAGAGATAGGGAGGGTTGTAGGAGGTGGAGGGGGTTACAGAGATAGGGAGGGGGTGTAGGGGCTGGAGGAGGTTACAGAGATAGGGAGGGGGTGTAGGGGGGTGGAGGGAGTTACAGAGATAGGGAGGGGGTGCAGGGGGTTACAGAGATAGGGACGGGGTGTAGGGGCTGGAGGGGGTTACAGAGATAGGGAGGGGGTGTAGGGGGTGGAGGGGGTTACAGAGATAGGGAGGGGGTGCAGGGGGTTACAGAGATAGGGAGGGGGTGTAGGGGGCTGGAGGAGGGTACAGAGACAGGGAGGAGGTGTAGGGGCTGGAGGAGGTTACAGAGATAGGGAGGGGGTGTAGGGGCTGGAGGAGGTGACAGAGATAGGGAGGAGGTGTAGGGGGCTGGAGGAGGTTACAGAGATAGGGAGGGGGTGTAGGGGCTGGAGGAGGTTACAGAGTTAAAGAGGGATGCAGGGGCTGGAAGAAGGTACAGAGATATGGAATACAGAGGCTGTAGGAAATCACAGAGAAAGAGGTTTTCCAGGGGTTGAGGCAAAGTTCAAAGATACAGAGAAAATGCAAAGAAACAGTAAACAGAGTCTGGGGAAAGGGCAGAAGAATTTTCTAACTGAGAAAGTGATTTCAAAATGTCAGCACAGGCACAATGGGCCAAATGGCTTCCTTCTCAGACAACAAAGTGTGAAGCTGGATGAACACATGCTCCTGAGATGCTGCTTGGCCTGCTGTGTTCATCCAGCTTCACACTTTGTTATCTTGGATTCTCCAGCATCTGCAGTTCCCATTATCTCTGGCTTCCTTCTCTGCTGTCAACGTCTCTGACTGACAACCGCAGGTGATATTGATAGAGAGCTCCCCACTGTGGCTGAGCTAGGTCTTACAGGATGCTGATGCTGTGCTGAACTGGGGTCTTCTGTGGGCAGAGGGGCAGATGATAATGGAGGGAGTTGTTGGGGCAGGAGGGGCTAATAATCATCCAGGGTTCCAGCACCATATGATGACCCCATGCCCAGTATGAGCTTAGCTTTGGCAGGCAACCGAGTGATCTTCAAATGACAGTAGGAACTGCAGATGCTGGAGAATCTGAGCTAACAAGGTGTAGGGCTGGATGAACACAGCAGACCAAGCAGCATCAGAGGAGAACGAAAGCTGACTGAGATCGGGTGAAAGTTTCGGGCTGAGACCCTTCGTCAGAAACTGAAGATGCTGCTTGGCCTGCTGTATCCATTCTCTGATGTTGTTATCGCTGATGTTCAAATGCTCAGCTTGTTGTCCCCTATACAACTTAACATCATCTCTTAACCTTCCGCTCCATCTGCTGTCAACACTGCTCTACTACAACTTCCTCAGATCTGTGATTTTCACAACATCAACCTGCATTTATTATCATATTTGATGCAGGAAAACATCTCTTGAATATTTCAGGAGCAGTGTTGCAAAACAAAACCATTTAGAAATTTAACCCCACTGCGAAGCCTCTTCCAGGACGCCTAACCTGAAGAAGTTACCCTCCGGACCAACCTCAGGGGAGCTCTCTCCCACTGCATCCACCTCAAGCCGCACCTCTATTTCCTACCTACTAAACTTACCCGCCCCCTTGGCCTGTCCATCCTCCCCGGACTGACCTATCCACCCCCCCACCGCCCCCCCACCATACTCTCCTCTCCACCTATCTTCTCATCTATCCATCTTCGGTCTGCCTCCCCCTCTCTCCATATTTATTTCAGAATCCTCTCCCTATCCCCCTTTTCTGATGAAGGGTCGTGGCCCGAAACGTCAGCCTTGCTGCTCCTCTGATGCTGCTTGGCCTGCTGTGTTCATCCAGCTCTACACCTTGTTATCTTAAACAAATACTAATGCTGGGCCACACCGGGAGATCCTATCGAACTCACCGAACTATTGTTGGTCAAAGGTTTTGACAAGGAAAGATTAAGACAGAAAGATTGAGGGAGGAAATTTCAGAGCGCAAGGCCCGATAACTGAAGGCGCAGTTAGGTGCAAAGAAAATCGGGGTATGCTCAAGTGGGTGGAATTAAAGGAGTACAAACATTTCAGACGGTTATGGAGATTGGAGGAGGTTACAGAGATACAGAGGAGTGTAGGAGCTGGACACTGCCTTCTGCCAGTCAGCCAATCCCTTTATCCTAACAGCTTGGGCTCTTAGGTAACAAAGTGTGGAGCTGGATGAACACAGCAGGCCATTGCATCCTCCTGTTAGAGGCCTTCTGACAGTAATACCATCACTGCAACAGTTCAGAGTTTCAATACTCTTGTTACAACACCAGTATGATTGTTCATAGTGTCAGTAATGTTGGCACAACCCAGTATTATCGCTCATGGTGCTAGTAAGCCTGATCAAAGCACCAGTATTATTGTTCCTAGTGCCTGTAATACTGGTCAAAGCAATTATATCATTCTTCATAGTGTCATTAATTCTAGTGACATTTTTTCTGAAGAAGAGTCCCAACCCGAAACATTAAACTTTCCTGCTCCTCTGATGCTGCTTGGCCTGTTGTGTTCATCCAGCCTCACACCGTGTTAGCTTGGATAGTCTGGGTTTGCTTTCACTGGAATGCAGGAGGTTGAAGGGTGACCTGATAAAGTTTATAAGATTGTGAATGACGTGGATAGAGTGTAAAATATGAGGCCTTTTTTCCAGGGTGGAAGGACCAATTACTACGGGGCACAGGTTCAAGATGCGAAGGGGACGGCAAGCGTTTAAAAGAGATGTGTGGGGCACATTTTTCACACAAATGTGGGAGGTGAGTGCCTGGAACACACTGCCAGGGGAGGTGGTGGAAGCAGACACATCGGGTTTTCGAGTAGATTTGTAGCTCAGGTTGTGGGTGTTAAGGTTGGTTGGCTCGCCGAGCTGGTTTGTTGTTCTTCACTGATGATGTTATCCAGCATGGTAACGAAACGTCTGCAGAACAACAAACCAATTCGGCAAGCCAACAACCTCAGCAGACACAATGGCAGCATTAATGAAACACCTGGACGAATACATGAATGGGAAGGGAATTGAGGGATATGGATCCTGTAAATGAGGACAACTTTAGGATGGAAGGGCAAAATATGTCGGCGCAGGCTTGGAGGGCCGAAGGGCCTGTTCCTGTGGTCCATTGTTCCAGGTCAAAAATCACTCAACACTAGGTTATAGTCTGAGATAGTAAGAACTGCTGAGGCTGGAGTCAAGTATAACATACTGTGTAGGGGAGGAGCACAGCAGGCCAGGCAGCATCAGAGGAGCAGAAAAGTTGATATTTTGGATCAGGACCCTTAGGTTCATTTGAAGGCACTAGCTTTTGGACCTCTGCTCTTTCCTCAGGTATACGGTGGAAGAGGGGTATACCGACAAAGAATTTATAAGCAGAAAGGTAACAACCCTAAAATTGGCCTACTGACCGCCTCCTGTTGAATCTTTAATCAGTTAGCAAGGAGATGCAGGTTTCCATTGATTAAAATACAAATCCCAGAAATTCTTTCAGGTGATTTCCCCGAGATAACTAAAGTTTGTATCAGTGTATAGAAGAGGCGATATCTCAGGTCAAGCAATACATTTTAGGCGTGAGGCCTTGTTTAGGATCCGTCTCTGTTTTAACCTGAAGCCATTAATGATGGTCTCAGCACAAACATTACTGTTGACACAGCCAGTAATAATGGTCACAATACCACCCCCCTCCGGTACAGTCAGCGTTGTTACTCATGACCCCAATACTATTGCCAGAGGCAAGGTGACCCACCAGTCATCCCTTTCCAATGAGAACAGCCTATGATCAACTTTAAATTGGGGATAAGCTACTACTTCCTCAAGAAGTCAAATTTCTGTTGTTGTTGTCCTCCATTAACAGGAACGATCAATAGCCTGGCACCAGAACTTCGGCTGTATGCAAGTGCCCCAACATTATTTCCGAGATAATAAAATGTGAGGCTGGATGAACACAGCAGGCCAAGCAGCATCTCAGGAGCACAGAAGCTGACGTTTCGGGCCTAGACCCTTCATCAGAGTTGGCACGGGTAGTTCCGGTTAAAGGAGGTCATTTCCGGCCTAGCTCGGGTTTTTCCGGGACCCGCTCGGATGTTTTCGGACCCGCTCGGATAACGCCGGCGTCGCTCGGGTATTTCCGTCACCGTTCGGATTTCCCAGTCCCGCTTCCGCGATTACGGGTCACGCTCGGGTATTCTCGGCCCAGGCCCCGGTGGCACAGGGAGAACAGGTAAAGTTGGTCGACTACGGCTCTAGGAGTAATTACAACGACGGGGCCGGGCTCTGTCCTCTCTCAGGCGGCTCCGGTCTTTGCCAAACTCCGAGGATTTGAATTCCCCGCCCGGGGCCTACAATGGTTAACATTGGTGACAGCTGTGGCCACAGGATCCCTGGAGTGTGCTGCATGTGGTGTCCCCCAGCATTTCCGCGGGGTGGTGGGATTGCCAGTGGGGGTCAGGGCCAGCGGAGCGCCCGGTGCCAGTGGGGGTGAGGGCCAGCGGAGCGCCCGGTGCCAGTGGGGGTCAGGGCCAGCGGAGCGCCCGGTGCCAGTGGGGGTCAGGGCCAGCGGAGTGCCCGGTGCCAGTGGGGGTGAGGGCCAGCGGAGCGCCCGGTGCCAGTGGGGGTCAGGGCCAGCGGAGCACCCGGTGCCAGTGGGGGTGAGGGCCAGCGGAGCGCCCAGTGCCAGTGGGGGTCAGGGCCAGCGGAGCGCCCGGTGCCAGTGGGGGTGAGGGCCAGCGGGGGTGAGGGCCAGCGGAGCGCCCGGTGCCAGTGGGGGTGAGGGCCAGCGGAGCGCCCGGTGCCAGTGGGGGTCAGGGCCGGCGGAACGCTCAGTGCCACTGAGGGTCAGGGCTGGTGGAGCGCCCGGTGCCAGTGAGGGTCAGGGCCGGCGGAGCGCCCAGTGCCAGTGTGTGTCAGGGCCGGCGGAGCGCCCAGTGCCAGTGGGTGTCAGGGCCAGCGGAGTGCCCAGTGCCAGTGGGGGTCAGGGCCAGCGGAACGCCCAGTGCCAGTGGGGGTCAGGGCCAGCAGAGCGCCCGGTGCCAGTGGAATGCTGGAACGGCCAGTGTGTCCCAGACCCTGGAGCTCTCCCTGCCAGTGTTGTCCAAGCATCTCCCTGCGACCCCCCCGACCCCCCAATGGTCTTCACTCCAACAGTGTACCAGAAAAGTCATTTCTGGTGGATCTTTATCCCAATGAGAGTCACAGTTGCTGAGATTCACTGTCTATTGTACCCAGTACGCCTGTGCAAATCATGACAGTGTCCCAATCTTGACTCAGTGCAAGTGCGAACCTACTGTGTTCCAGTAATAATTGTCGTCAAGGAAAAGCTATTGACAACTAGAGGGATAATAAAATGTGAGGCTGGATGAACACAGCAGGCCAAGCAGCATCTCAGGAGCACAAAAGCTGACGTTTCGGGCCTAGACCCTTCATCAGAGAGGGGGATGGGGGGAGGGAACTGGAATAAATAGGGAAAGAGGGGGAGGCGGACCGAAGATGGAGAGTAAAGAAGATAGGTGGAGAGAGTGTAGGTGGGGAGGTAGGGAGGGGATAGGTCAGTCCAGGGAAGACGGACAGGTCAAGGAGGTGGGATGAGGTTAGTAGGCAGCTGGGGGTGCGGCTTGGGGTGGGAGGAAGGGATGGGTGAGAGGAAGAACCGGTTCGGGAGGCAGAGACAGGTTGGACTGGTTTTGGGATGCAGTGGGTGGGGGGGAAGAGCTGGGCTGGTTGTGTGGTGCAGTGGGGGGAGGGGATGAACTGGGCTGGTTTAGGGATGCAGTAGGGGAAGGGGAGATTTTGAAACTGGTGAAGTCCACATTGATACCATATGGCTGCAGGGTTCCCAGGCGGAATATGAGTTGCTGTTCCTGCAACCTTCGGGTGGCATCATTGTGGCAGTGCAGGAGGCCCATGATGGACATGTCATCAAGAGAATGGGAGGGGGAGTGGAAATGGTTTGCGACTGGGAGGTGCAGTTGTTTGTTGCGAACTGAGCGGAGGTGTTCTGCAAAGCGGTCCCCAAGCCTCCGCTTGGTTTCCCCAATGTAGAGGAAGCCGCACCGGGTACAGTGGACACTGGGGAAACCAAGCGGAGGCTTGGGGACCGCTTTGCAGAACACCTCCGCTCAGTTCGCAACAAACAACTGCACCTCCCAGTCGCAAACCATTTCCACTCCCCCTCCCATTCTCTTGATGACATGTCCATCATGGGCCTCCTGCACTGCCACAATGATGCCACCCGAAGGTTGCAGGAACAGCAACTCATATTCCGCCTGGGAACCCTGCAGCCATATGGTATCAATGTGGACTTCACCAGTTTCAAAATCTCCCCTTCCCCTACTGCATCCCTAAACCAGCCCAGTTCATCCCCTCCCCCCACTGCACCACACAACCAGCCCAGCTCTTCCCCCCCACCCACTGCATCCCAATACCAGTCCAACCTGTCTCTGCCTCCCTAACCGGTTCTTCCTCTCACCCATCCCTTCCTCCCACCCCAAGCCGCACCCCCAGCTGCCTACTAACCTCATCCCACCTCCTTGACCTGTCCGTCTTCCCTGGACTGACCTATCCCCTCCCTACCTCCCCACCTACACTCTCTCCACCTATCTTCTTTACTCTCCATCTTCGGTCCGCCTCCCCCTCTTTCCCTATTTATTCCAGTTCCCTCCCCCCATCCCCCTCTCTGATGAAGGGTCTAGGCCCGAAACGTCAGCTTTTGTGCTCCTGAGATGCTGCTTGGCCTGCTGTGTTCATCCAGCCTCACATTTTATTATCTTGGAATCTCCAGCATCTGCAGTTCCCATTATCTCTGACAACTAGAGGGAGCTTTATTCTGTCTGCAGCCTCGTGCTGCACCTGTCCATGGAGTGCAGACACCAGGGGGACAGTGTTGAGAGAACATTACATTTATTTAAAATCAGTAGAGGAGGCTTTACTTTCAGTTCAAAAGAGTAGACAGCGCTTTATTCTGTATCTAACTCTATGCTGTGCATGTCCTGGAAGTGTTTGATGGGGTCAATGTTGTGGGAGTTCTAATTTCAGTTTTAAAAATAAGAGGAAGATTTACTCTCTACCAAACCCTTTGCTGTACCTTTTCGAGGAGTGTTTGGGGGGCTGAGGGGAAGGTACCTTCAGTTTAAATAAATAAATCTTCAGTGTAAGTAAAGTTTTACTTTAGAGTGGAGGAAGCTTTATTCCGTATCTAACTGCCCCTATAGAAGAAGCTTTACTTTTAGTTTAAAGTGGACATGAGGCTTCAACTCTACCTGGTCTGTGCTGTAACTCTGCTGAGTGTTCATTGGGAAAAATATTGAGTGGGGGCTTTATTTTCCATTTATATTTGGTTCAAAAGAGTAGAGAAGGTTCTTACTTTCAGTTCAAGAGAGTAGAGAGAGCTTTATTCTATATAAAACCCTACTATCGCTGTGCTCCAAGTGTTTGATAGGAACAGTGCAGAGGTACTCTTACTCTCCGTTTACTCTCAGTTTAAAAGAATAGAAGAAGCTTTACTCTGTATCTAAACCTGTGCTGTTGCTGTCCCTCTCTTCAGTGATATATTGTGTGAAACCAGTTGACATGGCGATGAACAGTGATGTCCCTCATTTACTGTTTGGAGGCTCTTTTTCAGCGATTATCCCCCCTCACTCAGTTGATGTCAGGTAGGCAAGAAGTTTGTGATTAAAATATACAATCTTGACTTCAGTGCAACTCCCTGTCAGTCAGTATTTTGCCTTCAGAAAATGAGACTTTTTTTCATACTAAGCATTTCTTGCCTGTCCCTCATTGCCTAGAGGACAGTTAAAAGTCACCCACATTGTTATGGAGTCACAGAGTTTAGGCCAGACCGGGTTAGGATTGCAGATTTCCGTCCCTAGGTGCACCAAATGAGTACTTGTGACAATTGACAGTGGTTACATGGGCGTCATTACATTTGCTTTTTATTCTGGGTCGGGGTGAATGAGGGATGAGGAAGGTGAATTGGTACATTGCTATCCAGAGGCCCAAAGTTAATGATCTGGGGGCACAAGTTCGGATTCCATCATGGCAGCTGGTGGAATTTAAATTGAACTAATAACTCTGAGATATAAAGCTGGTTTCAGTAATAGTGACCATTGATTGTTGTAAAACCCCAGTCTGATTCACTAATTCTCTTTAGGGAAGGAAATCCAACATCCTTACCTGATCTGGCCTACAACGTGGTTGACTCTTAACTGCCCTCTGAAAACAGCAAACTATTCCGTTTGAGGGTAGTTGGGGATGGGTAACAAATGTTGGCGTTGCCCAGTGACACTTACATCCCATGAACAAATGAAGAGAATACCAGGACAGGGTAACCCCACTGTTTGTTTTGATTCTTCAATCCCTCACTGCTCATGTCCATTCAGAGATTGGAGAGGCAGAGGTGGTATCTGGGCGACAGGTCACCACCGCCCAGAAATCTACCTCCTGTGACAGGATTAATGCTTGGGTACATGTGAAAGTCAGAGACTATGTAATTTCAGACATTTGACTTGCCTTCTGACTTACCAAACTCTCAGCATGAGCAATCAGCAAGGTTAGGAACTTATTTGATTGTTATTTATTAATTCACAACACGTGGGCTTCCCTGGCAAGGCCAACATTTACTGTTAACCTTTATTGCCTGAAGTGATGAGGTCATTCAGTAAAGATTAACGCTCCACTTACCTGGATGGGTGCAACTCCAGCAACACTCAAGAATTTGGCATCATCCAGAACAAAGCAGCCCAACTAATTGGCATGATGAAATAATTGCATGGAGGCCGTATCCTATCACCAAGCCACCCTTTATTTATACATGCACAGTACATGGATTCTGACCAGCCAGCTTAGAGCTAGTCCCTAGAGTCCTGAGAGTCTCTGAAAATCCTGTTCAAATCTGTCAGCCAGGGCAACCTGATTAGACCAGGTTAACATTTTCAATCAGGAATCTTACACTCAATACCCAAAGCTCTGTAGACAGTACATTTCAAACCCAATGACCGTTTCCATCTAGAAGGACAAGGGTAGCAGATACATAGGAGAATTGCTACCGACCCACACGCCATCTGACTGGAACACATTGTGTTACATTTTTATTTTGGCCTCTTTCTCTTCTCAAGCGAAATCCGTGAAATCCCTGATAACCAGGAAGTATTTGCTCACAGTAATACGGACCAGAGCATCGTCATCGAGCTGCTAGAACACCAGAATCACGTTCCTGATCAGGAAGCAGCCAGGTCAGTGACTGCACCAGCAGGATGTGTACTAGCCTGCTCCAGGTGGTTAGGGGGTGGGAGCTGCAGAGAGAAGGAATGGGAAGCTGTGCACAGAGTGAGGTAAGAGAAGGGTGAAAACCCGTGGCACCAACAGCACCAAAATTGAAAGGGCAAGCACGAGCCACAGTCTGAGAATAGCCAAAAAAAGGCATGGTTTGTGACATGCCTATTTTTAAAAAAAGCAACATAATCCTTATGGGCTCAGACACAAACTGTCCATGGCTCTTGGCGAATCAGGATTGGCTGTGATTCTGCCATGTTGATTGGGGATTGATTGGAATCCTCTCTTGTTTAATGGGATTGGCTGGCATTCTCCCTTGATTGATTGGAATCCTCTCTTGTTTAATGGGATTGGCTGGCATTCTCCCTTGATTGATTGGAATCCTCTCTTGATTGATTGGGGATTGGTTGGAATCCTCTCTTGTTTGATGGGATTGGCTGGGATTCTCCCTTGCTGCTCTAGCTATACAAATACAAGTTGTTGCTTGAGATTCAGTGCTTCTTTGTGTTGTCAGGTACCATTTTGCTGATATTGCGAGCAGTAACGATGTGAGCGGTATGGACAGCACAGAGATTCTGAGTGTGGAGCCTGTTGGCAGTGACCAGATTACACTACAAGATCCCAGCAGCGCCTGGCTCCTCTCTGGGAGGCAGCAGGTGGCTAAATTCAATGAGCAGGTGTGTGGCAGGTGGACAGCTTGCCAAGGTCTGTCCACCAGCGGGAGATATTAGAGATGGGTAACTAAGTGTTCAGACGAAGAGGGAAGTTTAAAAGGGAGTCGCTGTTTGGTGGGGTTGGGGGTGGGAAATAGTTTCTGTGGGTGTGCAGGCAGCTGAATGTCCAGCTGCAAAAAGTGGAGTCATTAAAAGTGTGGAAGTGCAAAAAGATGGGATTGAAGGAGGTCAGAGAGTGTGGGGTTGGAGATTGCACCCATCAGGTGAAGGTTGTAGGAGATTGGGTGGCAGCCAGGGACTGAAAGATGAGTGTTTTTGAACAGACTTTGCCGAAGGGGAGTATAGTCAATGTATGAATAGGGGTTGAATGGCACTTGATTAGGTTAGTATGTGGGACAGCAGAGTTTGGGATAATCTCTGAGATTGGGAGAGCATTGTAACACTGAAGTCAGTAAGTACAGCTCATAGTTACAGCTACAGAGATCATCAGGCTAGTGTGTGAATGATGTGATTTGTCTGTTTTATCTTATTCTACTTTTGTCCATTTTTTGTTACAGGCTAGAAATACTGTGACAATTCACCTGGCACTGTTCAGACTCCCACAGTACTCCACTGATATCCTCATCACATTTAATGATCCGACAGTAATCAGGTACTTCATCACTAACTAGCTTGGAAGGAGAAAGACTGAGGAAGTAATGGAATTTTTTTTGCCCAGAAGCCTGCAAAAGCTTCTTTTTCAAGTACCTGTATTTCTTCTTCTTTCAAAATTTCCTACTGTACCTGCTTCTGCTGCTCTTTTGAGATTAGTACACCATGCCGAAGCTTTTGAGAAGTTCTCAGACTGTCAGCTGTATTGCAGTGCAGAAGGAGGCCATCCTGCTCTCTGAATATGCAACGCGACTTCATGCTCCCCTGCTTTTTCCATGACCCTGTACGTTGTTTCTATTGAAATAATCATCTAGTGCCTTCTTAAGTACCTCTGAATCTGCCTCAAGTACAGTTTCTGGTGGTACCCCCCCCTTTTTCTCCTCCTCTCTCCCCCCCCAGCCCTTTTTCTCCCCCCCCCCTTTTTCTCCCCCCCCCCCTTTTTCTCCACCCCCCCTTTTTCTCCACCCCCCCCTTTTTCTCCACCCCCCCCTTTTTCTCCACCCCCCCCTTTTTCTCCACCCCCCCCTTTTTCTCCACCCCCCCCTTTTCTCTCCCCCCCCCCTTTTCTCCCCCCCCTTTTCTCCCCCCCCTTTTCTCCCCCCCCCCTTTCTCCCCCCCCCCCCCTTTCTCCCCCCCCCCTCTCTCTCCCCCCCCCCCTCTCTCTCCCCCCCCCCCTCTCTCTCCCCCCCCCTCTCTCTCCCCCCCCCCTCTCTCTCCCCCCCCCCTCTCTCTCCCCCCCCCCCCTCTCTCTCCCCCCCCCCCTCTCTCTCCCCCCCCTCTCTCCCCCCCCCTCTCTCCTCCCCCCCCCCCTCTCTCCCCCCCCCCCCTCTCTCTCTCCCCCCCCCCTCTCTCTCCCCCCCCCCCTCTCTCTCCCCCCCCCCCTCTCTCTCCCCCCCCCCCTCTCTCTCCCCCCCCCCCTCTCTCTCCCCCCCCCCTCTCTCTCCCCCCCCCCTCTCTCTCCCCCCCCCCTCTCTCTCCCCCCCCCCTCTCTCTCCCCCCCCCCCTCTCTCTCCCCCCCCCCCTCTCTCTCCCCCCCCCCTCTCTCTCCCCCCCCCCCTCTCTCTCCCCCCCCCCCTCTCTCTCCCCCCCCCCCCTCTCTCTCCCCCCCCCCTCTCTCTCTCCCCCCCCTCTCTCTCTCTCCCCCCCTCTCTCTCTCTCTCCCCCCCTCTCTCTCTCTCCCCCCCTCTCTCTCTCTCCCCCCCTCTCTCTCTCTCCCCCCCTCTCTCTCTCTCCCCCCCCTCTCTCTCTCTCCCCCCCCTCTCTCTCTCTCTCCCCCCCTCTCTCTCTCTCCCCCCCCTCTCTCTCTCTCCCCCCCCTCTCTCTCTCTCCCCCCCCTCTCTCTCTCTCCCCCCCCTCTCTCTCTCTCCCCCCCCTCTCTCTCTCTCCCCCCCCTCTCTCTCTCTCCCCCCCCTCTCTCTCTCTCCCCCCCCTCTCTCTCTCTCCCCCCCCTCTCTCTCTCTCCCCCCCCTCTCTCTCTCTCCCCCCCCTCTCTCTCTCTCCCCCCCCTCTCTCTCTCTCCCCCCCCTCTCTCTCTCTCCCCCCCCTCTCTCTCTCTCCCCCCCCTCTCTCTCTCTCCCCCCCCTCTCTCTCTCTCCCCCCCTCTCTCTCTCTCCCCCCCCTCTCTCTCTCTCCCCCCCCTCTCTCTCTCTCCCCCCCCTCTCTCTCTCTCCCCCCCCTCTCTCTCTCTCCCCCCCCTCTCTCTCTCTCCCCCCCCTCTCTCTCTCTCCCCCCCCTCTCTCTCTCTCCCCCCCCTCTCTCTCTCTCCCCCCCTCTCTCTCTCTCTCCCCCCCCTCTCTCTCTCTCTCCCCCCCCTCTCTCTCTCTCTCCCCCCCCTCTCTCTCTCTCTCTCCCCCCCCTCTCTCTCTCTCTCCCCCCCCTCTCTCTCTCTCCCCCCCCTCTCTCTCTCTCCCCCCCCTCTCTCTCTCTCCCCCCCCCTTTCTCCCCCCCCCCCTTCTCTCCTCCTCCCCCCCCCCCCTTTCTCTCCTTTCCCCCCCCCCCCCCCCCCGTCAAAGAGTGCCTCATTCCTGGATCTATTATTGTAAACCTGTATCTCTCCCTCCCCCCACCCCCCTCCCTCCAACACATTCACATCATTCCTGCGATGCGGCACCCACAAACTGTACACAGTGCTGCAGCTGAGGTCTCCATGTGTCTTGTTCAGCATCACCTCTTTTATGTTGTGCTCCATGCTCCTATTAATAAAGTTTTCTTCACCTGTCTTGTAACCTTTTAATAATGCAAATTTAAACCTGGCTCACTCTGCTCTGCACCCTCTATAGAATAACATCCTTTCAGTGTTCTTCCAACCAAAATGTATCACCTCACACCTCACTATAAGATATGTATCATCCACAACTTTAAAGTTGCCTCCAGCACACCATGATCGAGATCATTAATACATTTCAGGAAAGCAAATGCTCCAATGCCCACCTCTGGAGTACTACAACACAGACCATCCTCCTCCATATCCATTGACCATTACTATCTGTTTGCTTTCACGCAGCAAATTTTCTGTTCTTGTTACTAATGTCCCTGTTATTCCACAACCTATAGCTTTCCTCCAGTCTGGTGTGTGGTGTTATGTCAAACGTACATAGGGAATCCATGTACACCAATAGTGTTACTCTCATCAGCCGTCTTTGTTATCCCGTCTTCTGGAAACTCCAGCAAATAATCAAACACCGTTTTCCTTCTGTAATCCATGTCAGTTCCCCTTAACTAGTTCATGCTTTTCAATTTGACTATTAACTCTATCTAGAGTTATTGTTTCTAAAAGATTCCCCATTGGTGAAATGAAACTGGCTGATCTGTAATTTCTGGGTTTATCTTTCCAATTTCTTTTGAACAAAGGCATAATGTTAGTGATTCTTTAGTCTTCTGCTACTCCCCTGAGTGTAGAGAAGACTGAGAGATTACGGTTGCACCGTCCGTTAATATTGAGCGCATCGCATCTGGTCCCTTGTCAACTTTATACACCAGTGTATCTAATCTCACACTTCCAGGGACTGAATTTCCTCTTCTTGTCCACTGTAGTCTGGGCAGCTTGGTAAAGACAGATGTGAAGTGTTCATTTTAATACCTCAGTCACACACCAAGTTCCTACAACTGTTCCACAGCAAATAATCTATGTACCCCTATGTAGATCTGAATTTAAACAACTAATGAATATTAAATACGAATAAGTTTATGTTTTGCTAAGGAGATCAAGGTTCTATTTTATGCATCAGACTCTCAGCTTCTGTTCAAGCCACCCACCATCTCCCCTCTGCTTCTTATGTCATTTTCATGACTTCACCAGTTAGAGAAGGAAGGTGCTTTGGTCCGTCCTCCCAACCAGAGTGCTACAGAAGCCCTCCATTGAAACACTAGTTTTGTTTACTTGTTTCTGAAATTATTTCAGGGCTTTGACTTACACAAGCACTTGTAACCATAGTTCAACACTTTGATCATTCTCTGCATGAAGAATTTTCTTATCTCTGCCCAAAACTCACTCTTCAACCAGTCTGAATCCACTAACTCCTTATTCCATTGCTGAACTTAATTTAGAAATAAAAATC
Organism: Stegostoma tigrinum; assembly: GCF_030684315.1. Taxonomy (NCBI): domain Eukaryota; kingdom Metazoa; phylum Chordata; class Chondrichthyes; order Orectolobiformes; family Stegostomatidae; genus Stegostoma; species Stegostoma tigrinum. The sequence continues at coordinate 14,729,655 of NC_081398.1, forward strand.
TGGCCCTACTACATTCCCTCAACTGTTTTATAAACTCTTTTTAAGATCTGCTTCAGGTGTCTCCTGTTGGAGCTTAAAGAAACTCTCATTTCTCCTGTTCCTCCTTCTCTTATAAGACTCATGGCTTTTTCCCTGCTTATCCAAGATACCATTCTTCAGATTGGAGGGAATTATATGGAAAAAAAGAACAGTTTTCATTCAATTTTATCTGTCCTCATCCCAGAGGTCACCGGATATAATATTAATGGAGCTGATAATTGATCAAGTGATCCTTCTCTTTTTAATTTAATCTAAAACTTTAGAGATATGAGGTGAAGCAAGTACTCCCAGAAGAGGAAAACTTTAAGAGCCAGAATTCCAAAATCAGAAATTCTGCCCAATCACCTTCTCCACTCACCGCATGTCAGGTCTGAAATTACACCAATATCACAAAAATATAGTCCGGCCGTTCAGGCAGAATTGGAAGATCCCAGTAGTCTACGTGAAGAAGGGGAGGATGGGGTTGGAATCTGTTCCAGGTCCTCACCCAACAACCAAAAAGTAGACAAACTGACCATTTGGCTAAGTGCTGTACTTGGGATCTTCCCATGCACAAAAAGGTTGTGGAATAGCTGAGAGCCCAGTACATTTGGTGGTGCCAACTCTTCGAGGAAAGGTTGAACAGCTTGGGACTATACTGGTTGGAGTTTCGAAGAATGAGAGGTGATCCTGTTGAAATACAAGATTCTGATACAGGGAGGGTGGATGTTGTCCCTGGTTGGGAGAGAATGGAGCCAGAGGACACAGTTTAAAAATAAGGCATCTGCCATTTAAGACGGGGGTGGGGTGGGGTAGGGGTAGTGCTGTGGTGGGTGGTGAACAGGAATTTATTCTTTCAAAAGGTCATTGAGTCATAGAAGACTACAGCATGGAAGCAGGCCAGCTGGCCCAACGTGCCCATGCTGTCTAATTTTCACAATTGAAGTAGTCCCATTTACCCGTGTTTGATTCCTATCTCTCCATACCTATCTTATCCATGTACCTATCTAAAATGTTTCTTAAATGACACCTGTACTTACTACCACCACCAGTCTGGCAACCTGTTCCATACCCTCCCCCCTCCCTCTGTGTTTAAAAAAAAACTTACCCCTCTAGACCGTTTTGTCATTACCGTTTGGAATTTTCTTCCCCTCTCAGAACAAAAAAGTTTGGGTCATGGAATATATTCATGGCCGGGTTAGGCAGGTTGTTGATCAGTGAGTGAATCAAAGGACATGGAGGGATATAGAAACCAGGGGGAGACAATTTGACCTTTCAACCCTGCCCCACCATTAAGTGTAGTCATGGTTTATCCTCTCTCTCAAGATCATATTACTATACTCTCTAATCCTTTGATGCAATTGAAATATAAAAGTGTCTGTTTCTTTCTTGAATTTATTCAGTGACTTGACCTGCACTGCCTTTCATGGTAGAGAATTCCACAGCTTTGTCACCCTTGAGTGAAGAAGTGTTTCTTCATCTCAGTCCTGAATGATCTATCCTGAATCCTGAGACAATGTCCCCTGGTTGTAGACTCCCCAGCCACAGAAGACATCCTCACTGTCTCATCCCTTCGAAGCTGTTTAAAAAAATTATACATTTTACTTTGATCCCCTTTCTCATTCTTCTAAATTCTAGAAAAGACAGGCCCAGCTGAACTGGTCTGTCCTTGTTGGACAGTTGTGCTGTCCTCGGTATCAGCTTAGTAAGTGTTCACTGCCCTCCTTCTCTGGCAAGAGTAACCTCCCTTAGGTAGGAGACCAAAACTGTACACAATACGCCAAGTGAGGTCTCACCAAGCTCTGTATGGCTCCATTAAGGCGTTCATACTTCTGAACTCCAATCTCCTTGCAATAATGGCCAAGATACCATTTGCCTTCTTCATTACTTGTTGTACCTGTATTTTCATTGACTGATGAACAAGAACACCCTTTGTACAGTCACATTTCCCAATATATCACCACTTAAATAATATTCTTTTCTATTTTTCACACCGAAGTGTATAACTTCATGTTTAGCTGTATTGTATTGCATCTGCCACGTGTTTCCTCATTTGCTGGTCTTGTCTGCATCAGTTTGAGCCTCTTGAATTCTGTTCACAATTACGGTCCCAACTAGTTACGTGTTGTCATCAAACTTGGTTCTTTCCTGGTCATTCATATATATCATATGTAACTGGGACCCAAGCACTACCCCTGCAGGACCCTGCTAGATACTGCCTACCACTCAGAAAACGATTGATTTATTCCAACAGTCTATGCCAATATATTACCCCTCATTTTGTATACATTTCCCACGAAAACCATATGAAGGACATTATCAAAATGCTTCTGAAAATCCAAATCCACTGGTTCTCCCTTATCCTGTTCTACAAGTTAAGTATGATTTTGCCTTTCATGGCAGACATAAAGGTGGAGTCTAAGGTTTTGGAGTAGATTTGTAGCTCGGGTTGTGGGTGTTGAGGCTGGTTGGCTCACTGATTGATTTGGTTTGTTATTCCGTAGACGTTTCATTACCCTGCTGGGTAACATCATCAGTGCAGCCTCCGATAAAGTGTCAGTGTGTTTCTTTCCTCCCTGGAAGGTGGAATTGTGGCCATGTGAGATTGACCATAATCTGATTGAATGGCAGGGCAAGCTGAATGGCCTTTTCCTAATTCAGATGTTGCTATATCTAAAGTTTTAAAGCTATCCTGATGTGTCCAAGCTCTTCGACATTTGTAGCAATTCTTGGGACAGTTATTTTTTTTAACTGTGGCTCTCTTTTTTTTTTCCTCTTTTTTTCTCTGTCCCAACACTAGTCCGTTTAGCAGCAGTGTGGTGGGAGTTCTGTGCAATCAGGAGGGATGTCTGCCAGTGCTGCGCCACACTGGACCCTGCAGCAGTTCCGCACCCACCGTGCAAGTCCTTCCGGCTCCTGGATCCGACCATTTTCTCCTGAACACCTGTGCTTTGTGGTTAGACATTGCACTGTGGGGACGGCGAGAGGTCTCGGTCATCTTCTGCTTGCGCATGGTGCCCAGACTGTGACAAACGCCATTGTGGACAAGTACGCAGGTGGATTTTTCAATCGTGGACGGGAGCTTTCGTTGAAAGAGGATGAGGTATCCATACTGTTAGGTAATACAGACTTGCTAACAGGAATAAGAGGAGACCATTCAGCCCTGGAGCCTGTTCCACCATTCATTGAAATTCTTGGCTGATCTGTAATCTAACTCCTCATATCTTTGCCGATACTCCTTTATACCATTGGTCATCAAAAGGAAAATCTCAGATTTAAAATCAACAAGTGATCATGCATCAGTGATGTTTGTGGAGGAGAGTTCCAAATTTCGATCACCTTCACTAGGTCAAAGTGATTGCTTCTGATACTCCTGAAAGGTCTTCATTTTCATTCTCTGCATTAGAATCTCGGATTTTCCAACCACTCAAGCAATTTCTGTCTCTTTCCACTATACTTGCTTCCCTCAATAGCTTTAAAACTTTGATTTAAGCCACCCTTTAATCTTCTAAATTCCATGAAATTTTGTAATATTGCTATAAAAACATAATTAGGGCAGTGAAATGTGAAGCCATGTTGGCAAGGCTGTCTGTCTGCATTCAAATATTTCACTCCATTTAATCCCTCAATAATACTTCCCTTGTCCAATTTTAATTGTCCAAGGTAAACAAAGGGGAAGGGACCCATCTAAAGAAGGGTCACTGGACCCGAAACATTAATTCTGAATTTGCTTTACGGATGCTGTCAGACCTGCTGGGCTTTTCCAGCATCTTCTGTTTTTTGTAAACAGTAAGGGTTCTGATTTCATCCAACTCCAGCTGTCCCTGTAGGCTAGTGTTTTTACAAATCATAGTGTAAGAGAGTCCCTACAGTGTGGACACAGGCCATTCGGCCCAACAAGTCCACACCGCCTCTCCAAAGAGTATCCTACCCAGACTCATTCCCATACCCCTGCATTTCCCATGTCTAACCAACCTAACCTAAACACCCCTGGGCACTATAGCATGGCTAATCCACCAAGCCTGCACATCTTTGGATTGTGGGAAGAAACCGGAGCACCCGGAGGAAACCCACGCAGGCACGGGAAGAATGTGCAGATCCCACACAGACAGTTACCCGAGGGTGAAATCGAACCCGGGTCCCTGGTGTTGTGAGGCAGCAGTGCTAACCACTTGCCATCCCCTGGCCAAATCCTAGCAGTTTCCCAATCACTTCAATGCCTTTGACTTAGACACTACCCCCACTCTGCTCCTTTCAACTTCTCCCTGTGCCTTTGCTCATGCTGTGGTTGCCTTCTCGTTCCTTGTCCGTCCACCACTTGTCTTGCTGGCAGACTCTTTGTTAATGGAGAGAATCACCATCATGTGCAGCTGTGCCCTCACCCAGGAAGCCTGTCCATCTCAAGCTGTTCTGAAAGTTGTGTTCCATCTAGATACCCTCCCAAACTGGGCTGTTAATTGGTTTGTGTGTCTGTAAGTCTCTGTATGCGTAGAGAGACAGTGTGGAGAGGGGTGCCTCTTCCGCACTAGAATGCTTTGCCGACCATCTCAATCCAGCCCTTTCTCCCAGCCACCATTCTACCAGTTAACAGCTGGTTATCTCATGGGAATCCTCGCTGTCTTCCTTTTGTGACCCTGACGTGCCATGACCTCATTAGCTCAGTGCCACACTGGATGAAATTAATGGCTATTCCGAATGTGCCAGCCCACAGCCCCTGTTATTCACCTAACCTGTCCAGGGGTAAACTACTGCGCAGTGGAACTTGGTGAGGCAGCTACAGCCATCAGCCTGTTCACAGGAAGAATCTCCAGGAGCTGGATGTCCGTGAAATATTCTTTTATACAGTGACTTTCACCAGCTCAGATGGCTCTGACGCAATGTACAACCAATGGCATAGTTCTTCTAAAGTGTAGTTACAGATGCAGGAAACACAGCAGCCAAATTACACACAGGAAGCTCTCTCAACCAGCAGGATGTTTTGTGACTGGATAATCCACTGGCTGTGAGATAATAACCAGGACATCTGGGGGAGGATTCCCTGGCTCTTGTTGGTAGTAAGGGCCGTGGGATGTTTCCTATCTCCCAGTGGTGGGCAGTTGGCTGGATGAAAGCAAGCTGTAGTTTGATGACCTGTCAAAATTAGGCAGCCTGAAATCAGCCCAGCTGACAGGAAGTGAACTGTGTACAGGCAGTTTCTAGTCACTGACATCTCTGCTACCTAGTGAGTTTTAGCTGGTTGGCTGAATGATTGATTTGAAATTTAATATTTGTTTCAAATCTGGATTCTTTGGTGGGTTGTTGTAAAGGCCTGAGTTATTTGACACATAGTATATACTATTCCTTCATGGGTTATGTGTTAATAACTTAATAAGCTATTTCAGAGCACCTGGCAATTAAAACAATATGTTAATTCACTGACCAGAGATGGTGCTAAATCATAGAGCAGCCATGGTGGCATGAGATACCGGGACAGTTGGTATCTGACCACTTCCTGCTCCTATGAAAGGTCCCTCCCCACTCTGCAATGTCAGTTGTTTTTAATCTGTGTGGTGTTGGAAGAGGGTATGAAACTAGTTTCCGTGACACAGAGGGAATTTTCCACCGTGTTTCCTGATATTCCAAAAGCAGGCAGAGGCCTCTCATTGGAAAATGTACTTCCCAAATTGTTGTTTTCCCTTCTTCCCGTCTGAATTGCTCAGATGTCATTTATTTAAGTCTTGGTGGGTCATGAATGCATCGCTGGGGCTGAAGGTTGTGAGTTCAAGTCTCCTTTCTAAGGAGGCTTGAGGCCTCATTACCAACACACCCTCTGCATTGCAGGAGGGCTGCGAAGTGTGCCGGAGGGATGTTTTAGGAAAAAAAAACACGCACATCCAAAGCCACTGTCTCCAAAAAAGGCAGAGTCCCAACTACCCCCACCCCCAAACGGAGCTGACCAACTAGTCACATCATCCCAGTGCTGTTTGTGGGATCTTACTGTGCTGTGTCTGCCTGTACAGCAGTGGAAGTGATTGCATTTCAGAACTAATTGAATGGTTGTCTGGTGTCTGTCGGGCATTGCGAGGACATGAAAGGCTCTATCTAACTGCAGGCTCTGTACCTGAAGTGCGCAGAGCAGCCAGTCACTTGTGAAATTGAGGGTATTCCTTCAATAACAGTGCCAGCACATCAGCGCCTGTGCTGCATTTAAAAAGTTCTTTCACGGGAGTTGAGTACAAGGCTAGCATTTACTGTCAGTCCCTAATTCTCCTTGAAGCGAGTGCCTGGCCATTTTGGAGGGCAGTTAAATGTCAGTACTTTAGTTGTGGGTCTAGAGTTTAGTGTAGGCCCAGACTGGTTAATGATGGCAGACGTCCTTCCCTGAAGTACATAAGTGAACCAGTTGGGTTTTTACAACAGTCAATGATAGTTTCATGGTCACCATCACCAATTCTAGATTTATTCACTGAGTTTAAATCCAGGGGATTTGAACCCGTGTCCACAGAGCTTTCGTCCCTGCCCCTGGATGCCGAGTCCACTGACATTACAACACTGTCATCTTCTTTATAGTCTTCTTGGAGCAGCTTCTGTTTCACATCAGTAGACCATAAGATATCAGAGCAGAGTAGGCCATTCAGCCTATCAATTCAATTCTGTCCAATGTATCCTCTTCCATGAAAGAATTTTTTAAGATGTAGAATAGATGCGAATATGTTGGCACATTGTTCCCACTTTTATTGAAAGAATACCTGTGATTTCAAAAGTGAGTTGATGCACTGTGTACTTCAGATACAGAGCCTGAATTTAGATAGAGCCTTTCACACCCTCGCAATGTCATTCAGTGAGATCATGGCTGATCTGGTAATCCTCAACTCCTCTTTCCTGCCATTTCCCCATAACCCTTGATTCCACGACTGATTAAAAATTTGTCTCAGCTTTGAATATACTGAATGATACAGCCTCAACAGTCCTCAGCAGTAAAGAATTCTACAGATTCTCTACACTCTAAGAGAAGAAATTCCTCCCCTTCTCTGTCTTTAATATCCTACCCCTTACCCTGGTGAGATGATGCATTCTGGTCCTGAACTCTCCCACAGAGGGAAACAACCTTTTACACATCTACCCCCTCAAGTCCCTTAAGAATCTTGTAGCTGTCAATAAGATCACTTCTCATTCGTCTAAACTCCACTGAGTACAGGCCCAATCTACTCAACCTCTTCTCCCAAGACATATCCTCCATACCCAGGATCAACCTACTGAACCTTTTCTGGACCGTCTCCAATGCCAGTGTATATTTCCTTGGATAAAGTGCCAAAATTATTCAGTATTCCAGCTGTGCTCTGACTCGTGTCGCGTACAGTTTTAGCAAAACTTCCCTACTTTCATGCTCTGTTAACTTTGAAATAAAGGCCGACATTTCATTTGTCTTCTCATTATCCACTGAACTTGGATGCTGGCTTTTTGGGATTCATGGAAGAGGACTCCAAATCTCCTCTGCTATAGTTTTCTGCAGTCATTTTCAAAAAAGTTCAGCTTCTCCATTTTTTTCTGCCAGTGTGCATAACCTCACTTTTCCTCCCACGTTATATTTCACGTGTCAAGTTTCTGCCTGCTCATTTAACCTGTCCAAATGTCGTTGCAGACACCTTGTATCATCATCACCACTTGGCTCCCACCTACTTTTATTTGCCAGTCATATATTCACTTTCCTCACCCAGGTAATAAGTATAAGTTGTGAATGATGGTAACTCCAGCACTGAATTCTTTGATACTCTGGTAGTTGCAGGTTGCCATCCTGAGAATGCCCCCCCCCCCCCCCCCCCCCCTTACCCCTACTCTGTCTTCTGTTAATTAGCAAATCCTTTACCTGTGCTAATGTACACCCAACACTATGGGCTGTTATCAAGTAACCATTGTACACAGCTGAAAACCAGTCACATCACCCCAGCAACACACAAAACCTCACAGCCTTGGAAACCTGGTGCTCTCTGCTCCTGATCTGTTCAGAGCCACACGCAACTTGTTCTAAGGGACCAGCCACCACCGCGCCCCCCCCCCAACCCAATCGATCTGGGGCTGCAGGTGGAGGGGAGAGAATTTGGCAAATTTTTTTTGCGCAAGTAAGTCAAACATCGAACATGCTCCTCCCACCTTCGCCCGAAGACCGTCCCATCTTGCCCCACCTCAAGACCATCCCCTCCGAAAACAAAGGAAATGCTGACGTGAGGGGCTAATTTTAAGTCACACATTGGGTACTTATTGGTAAATGAGGAAATAAAGGGATGCAGAGTCAAGAGGATGACATTATGATATGGTTCAATTGGAAGATGATTTTTGTTAAAAAATGTATTTTGTGGGTTGGGAGTATTATAAAAGAGATACAAGAGTTGGGGTATGGGGGAATCAAACCGACTGGTCAGAGTGCAGAATTTCAAAACTAGTAAACCTCCTGATTATGAAATGTGCAATTTAACTCCTGGCTCTGACCTTAATGCCTTTAAAGGTGGTTGCTATGGCAGCCCAACTGCTGCAGCTGCCTTTCTGCTGAGCATTGAATTCCCACACGGCTTTCTGTTTCACAACCATGGATAAACTTGCTGAATTTGTTGTGTGTAACAAACACAAGTAGGAAGTGATGACTACGGCTAAAAGAGAGCATCCGGTGAGCTTAGCTTAAGCCTAGATCCTGGTCTCTCACTCCCCAGTTGGATGATGATGTTAAAAGAGAAAAAAAGTTGTTTATTTGTTGAAGAATACATTAATTTATAGAAAGTTGAACAAATTGTTTTGATAGCTTTTGCCAGCCATCCAGCTAAAAGAATACGGCAATGTATTCCTGACAATTTTAATAATGACAGAAAAATGAATCACACATTTTGGAGAACAGTTTTAATTTATTCCTTAACACCAGGTTTCAGTTTGCATCACGCAACACAGGAACAGGAGTTGACCATTCAGCCCATCGAACCTGCTCAACCATTCAATATGGTCACGACTGATCAATCATTTCGATCCCTGATCCACATGACCCTGTACACCATTGGGAATAAGAAAACTGTCAACCTCTACCTCAATATACTCAAAGATTGAGCTTCCCGGCCGTCTGTGGTAGAGAATTCCAAAGGGGGACAACCCTCTGCATAAACAAAATTTCTTCTCATTTCAAACCTAACTGTCGTCCCCCTTGTTTTTAAATGGTACTCTTAATTCTAGATATCCCAATGAGGGGAAACCTCGTACCCTGTTATCTCTTTAAGTATGTTGTGGTTTTTGACGAAATCCTGCTTCATTCTTCAAACGTGTAGAGAATCCAGGCTCAGTTTGTGCAATCTGTCTTCATAAAATAATCCCACCATTCCGAGAACAAGTCTAGTGAATTTTCATTGCAACTCCCTCTGAGGCAATAATATCAGTCCTGAGTTAAGAATACCCAAATGACACACACAGAACTCCAGATGCAGTTTAATCCAGAATGTCTGATTCATTTCAAATGATAAAGTCACGGACTGATTCACTGACATTGTCTTAGTGTGTGTCTGAGTGGTGCTTCTCTGAACCCCTTCTCCCTGGCTCCAGCACAGACTAACATAGCCCTTTAGATAGCCCTGAATCCTATATTGTAGGAGTGACCTTTCAATGGGTAATAAATTTCAGGAGTTCACGCACGTGGTAATTTATTCAAGCATCTGCCAATCCAATGAGGGCAGAGGCCAAAGATCATCCTGAATCTGGCCTTGATGTCAGAGTCCAATTACCCCTTTAATCTTCAGTTCAGATCAGAAGAAAAGTCAATGATGCTCTAATTTCAGATACAAGTAAATTGTCTTTTATACATTTTCTTCTAACTTTAACATGGTGGCACATGCTCCCTTCCCCTATAAGCTATTGGTTAATTAGTGCTAGGTTGTCCAACTGTGATTGGGCTCTTGGTATATCTCTCTGTGTTAGTTCTCACTCAAAAATAGTAAGAACTGCCAATGCTGGAGTCTGATATAACAAGGTGTAGAGCTGGATGAATACAGCAGACAAGGCAGCATCAGAGGAGCGAGAAAGCTGACATTTCGGGTCGGGACCCTTCCTCAAATTTTCAACTTTCCTGCTCCTCTGATGCTGCCTGGCCTGCTGTATTCCTCCAGCTCCACACTGTGTTGATTCTGTTAGTAATTGTTAATTTCTGTGATCTGAATGGACCCTTTTGGTGTGTGAGGAGTTGACATCTCTATGATTACAGTAACCTTTCATCTCTCAACAATGACATCTGTGTTTGGTTATTCTTCTAGCTGCTGTCCTTGCTATGAGATAAGGGAGGCCCCTTGTTATTAGTTTTTTTAAACCTTTCTTTCTAATGTTTTTGGTGATTTTATATTTTGGAAAATATGTCTCAAATATCTTGAAGAACCTTAATTGAAACCTAGTTGTCATATTAAAACTGATTTATTAGAGAAATTTTAAGAGTAACAACTGGTGGGAAATGTTCTTAATGGGCAAAGAATGACACATATCCAATCTTAGTGAGAAAACGGGCAGTCAGTGCTACATGTGCTGAGACCACTTTAAGCAAGTGCATCCCACACCTTATAATTTCTGTTAAACATGGACTGCAAAGCTTATTGGGGCTTTCGTTGGCCATTTTATACTGATCTATCATGAACAGTCCTAACACCTATTGATAGAAGTTCTCAAAAAGGCCATTATTTGAAGAGTGCTGATATATTGGAGAATTGGGATCTAAGAGAAAGGAGGAGGGAGAGGTGACAGAGGGATTTGAAAACAAGGGATGAGAATTTTTAAGTCACAATATTGCTCAAGGAGGAGCCACAGTAGATGAGTAGGACTCGGGGAATTTGTTGCCTATCCCTAGTTGGCCTGAAGAAGCTGTTGGTGAGCTGTCTTATTGAACCGCTGCTATAAGAACACCTGTTAATGCTGTCAGGATATTTTGAGAGGACGTGAAGGGGTAGAGGAGAGCTCTGTTGGAAGTCGGTGGGAGCTTCAATTAAGGACAAGAAACCTCCATTCAAGACCATTGAGGGCTACCCATCTACCAGTACAGTCTCCCACGCCCTGCACCCTATTGGTGCAATCTCCTTTTGAACCCCCCCCCCCCCCCCCCAATTTCCTCCATCAGTGCAATCTCCTTCTGGCCCCCACCTTCCTCCACCAGCGCAATCTCCTTCCAGCTCCCACCCTCCTCTGTCAGCACAGTCTCCTTCCTGCTCCCACCCTCCTCCATCAGCGCAGTCCGCTTCCGGCTCCCACCCTCCTCTGTCAGCGCAATCTCCTTACGGGTCCCACCCTCCTCCATAAGCGCAAACTCCTTCTGGCTCCCACCCTATTGGCGCAATCTCCTTCCGACCCCCTTCTCCCCCAATGGCAAAACATCTCTCAAACCCCCCCTATGTAACCCTATTGGCACTGCCCCCCCTCAACGCCTCCGCCCTCCCCTGCAGCACAGTCCTATTAAAGACCCAATTTGGTTTGAGGAATGGTTTGTGTGGAGCATAGTGTTGAAAACTTAGGCATGAGATTGGTTTAAAAGTGCAGGAAAAAAAACAAACAGCAGTACTGGCTCCCATTCCTGACCCATCCAACCCTGCCCCTTCACCCCTGCCGCTGTTCACTCCTGCCATGTGCCAAAGATATCTCATACTTTTAAAGGATCCATTCTTATTTCATTCCGAGGAGCATCCACTGGGTTCATTTACAGGTTTCCATTCGGTAATCTATCAGAGTGTGAGACATTCAGAGTCAGCATCACTCACTTTTCCCTCCATTCCACACCTCCTGGCCATGTTCACTGAGTGAGTAGGCCTTGGGGGACTGAACAATGGTCAGGAGAAAGAGACAGAGGGAGATTGAGTGGAGCTCTGAGTACGGAGACACTGCGCCCTCTAGCTACAGCTGTTCAGACGAGTGCCTTTGTCCAGCATGCTTCTCCTTCCAGTAATACTTGCGAATTTCATCCCAGAAGAAGAGGCTGAGGATGGTGTGGGGGCCTAATCGAAAGTAGGAAGCCCCGGTGCCTTTGTACAGGCCATTCAGACCCTCTTTCTTTATGGTTCTTGCAAAGCAATCCAGGTACCCTCCGTAGATCATGCCCTGCAACAAGATTATAGCTAGTGTGACTGATGAGAACGGCTAGAGGTGAGTCAGTACAGAAGAAGGTCAGAATTAGGAGTTGGCCATTTGACCCTTCAAGCATCCACTATTTGATAAGATCGTGACTCATCTGATTGTAGCCTCAATGCCACTATCTTACCTGCCCCTGATCTCCTCAATCAACAATCTGCCTTATTCAGTCACCCAAGCTACACTGGTTTTAAGAAGAGAATTTCAAACAACCATTGCCCTCTGGAGAAATTTCCCCTCATCACTTGCTTTTTTCTACTTTTTAATTCCCTCTCTTTCTCTCTGTCTCTCCCCCCCCCCCCCACCCCCATCTCTCTCTGTCACACATTCACTGTCTCTCACACACACACACTCTCACTCACATAGACACAGCCCCAGAAAATCTCTTACACACAATTCTAGGGAGGTGATGGGCTAGTGGTGTTATCACTGAACTTTTAATCTAGAAACTCAATGAATGTTCTGGGGTCCTAGGTTTGAATCCCACCACATCAAATGATGGAATTTGAATTCTGAGGAAAAATCTGGAATTAAGGATCGACAGATGACTGTTGTCAATTGTCAGATAAATCTATGTGGCTCATTAACATCCTTCAGGGAAGGAAATTTGCCATCCTTACCTGGTCTGGTTTACATGTGACACCCGAGCCACGGTAATGTGGGTGAATTTCAGTTGCCCTTTGAAAGAGCCAAACAATCCACTCAGTCACTACAAAGCCTCAACAAAAAAAATTAGATGGACCACCTGGCATTGACCGGGGACCAATGATCACAATGACAGAAACAGCCCTGTCAACCCTGCAGAGTGCTTCACATTAACATCTCTGGGCTCATGCCAAAATAGCGACAGCTTGTCTCGTGGACTAATCAAGCAACAGACTGATGTCTGTAAGGTATGATTCTGTGATACCATGATTACCATCCCTAGATATGTCCTGTTCCACCCACAGGACAGACCCAGCAGAAGTGGCAGTACAGTGGTATACATTGAGGAGGGGGTTGCCCTGGGAGTCCTCACCATTGATGCTGGAACCTATGAAGTGGGGTCAAACACAGACAAGGAAACCTCCTGCTAATTATCACGTACCATCCACCCTCTGCTGATGAATCAGTACTCCTCCATGTTGAACAACACTGCGGGTGGCAATGATGCAAAATGTACTCTGGGTAGGAAATTTCAACGTCCACCAACGAGTGGCTCGGCAGCAGTACTACTGATCGAGCTGGTCAGGACCTAAAGGAGTCTGCGGCAGACGATAAGCTAATCAAGAAGAGGGAAAATCATACTCGACCTCTCCTTCACCAATTTGCCAGCTGCAGATTCATCTGTCCATGACAGTATCAATAAGATGGACCCCCACATGGTCCTTGTGAAGACGAAGTCCTGCCTTCGCACTGAGAATGCCCTTCATCATGTCAGACTTTGAACAGACCTAATAACTCAAGACTGGGTGTCCACAGCATGGAAGAAACCATTGACCATTGGCTAAACTAGACCAGACATACCTTGGCTAAAAAAGCAGCACAGAGGCTAAGATTCCTGCAGCAAGTAAGTCACCTCCTGACTTGTCAAAGTCTGTCCACCATCCAGCAGGCACAACTCAGAAGTGTGATGGAAGACTCCCCACTTGCCTGGACGAGTGCAGACCCAACAACACTCAAGAAACTTGACATTATCCAGGACAAAGCAGCCCCTTTGAGTGGCACCACAGCCAGAAACATCTGCTTCCTCGATCACTGACGCTCAGCAGCAGTAGTGTATGATATCTACAAGATGCACTGCAGAAATTCACCAAAGATCCTTAAACAGCACCTTCCAAACCCATGACCACATCCATCTAGAAGGTCAAGGGCAGCAGATACATGGAGACACCACCATCTGCAGGTTCCCCTCCAAGCCACTCACCATCCTGATTTGGAACAATATCGCTGTTCCTTCAGTGTTGTTGGGTCATAATCCTGAAATTCCCTCCTTGGGTCTATCTACAGTGCATGGACTGCAGTGGCTCAAGTAGGAAGCACACGACCACCTTCCCAAAGGGCAGCTAGGAACAGGCAATAAATACTGGCCCAGCCAGCAACACCTAAATCCCATGAGTGAATTAAAAAAAACCTCCAAAGACAGTCAGATGAAATTGTGTCTCTCACTCTCTTTCTCTCTCTCTCTCTCTCACACACACAGACACACACACACTCACTCTCACACACACACACACGCAAATATGCGCAACTCCCCTCAAAGACATCTCTCATGAACACACACACATACATACAGATCCCAGCCCATACAGACAGTCATACCCAATCCCTGTCTCACACCCACACAATCCCTCATACATTCAACAACGTATGCACACTCACACATTGGCACACACGTACACACGTGGAATTGGCCGTGGACAGTACCTTTCCTTTGTGGTCCACGGGTTGGTTGTAGAGTCTGGTACTGATTACATCGAAGGGTGTCATGGCAAGGACAACAAAGATGCTGCTGACCATCCCTGCTGTCAGCGACACCAGCCAGCTGCCCGGCTGAAAGACCTGCAAGAAAACAAAGGAACCACCATTAAATGCTGCTCACTGTTAGCACTGGGGACATGGTCTCATTCCACATTTTCCAGCCAGCAGATTGTGCTGTGCATGGACTTCAATGGCAATCTGCTTTTACACACCACCTTGAACACAGTTTGAAAACAAACAATGAGAAAAGGGCAATAGAGGCAGTCAATCCCTGTACCTAATCACTGTTAACCTGCCTGGTTTGAATTTAATCAGTTAACAGTTGCTGCTACATCTCCATGCCAACTACAGTCCAACCATTCGGAATCCTCTACTCAGCCTGTGTTGTTCCCTTTATTAACGTGGTTGTTGTGCATTTCCGATAACAGAAAGCTCTGTGGGATTGAGACAAGTTGAATGAGTGAGCAAAAACATGGCAGATGCAGTGTAACAGGGATAAGTGTGAAGATCAGTTCAGTCAGGAAATCAAGATGGCAGACTGTTATTTAAACGGTGATAGATTGGGAGATGGTGATATTCAGAGGAACTTTGCTGTCACTGTGCACCAGTCCCTGAAAACAAGCATGCAAGTACACCAAGCATTTAGGAAGGCACATGTTATTTTGGCCTTCATAGTGAGAGGATTTGAGTACAGTTTGGTCTTACCGCAGCTGTGCAGAGCCTTGGTGGGACCACACCTGGAGTATTATGTGCAGTTTTGATCTCTTGATCTAGGTAAATATATACTAGCCATATTGGGAGTGCAGCAGAGGGTTACCAGACCAATTCCTGGGATGGCAGGTTTATTGTAGAAGGAGAGATTGGTTTGACTGGACCTATATGTAATGAAGTTCAGTAGAATGGGTGGGAATTTCTTTGCAATTGTAAAATTCAGACAGTCTGGATGCAGAGATGATGTACAACTAATTGGTTGACGGGGTCCAGAACAAAGGGTCACGCTCTAAGGATACAGTATAGGCTTTTTGGATTGAGATGAGGAGAAATGCCTTCACTAAGACGTGGTGACCTTATGGAAGTGACTACCTCAGAAAACTGGGGCGGCCACATCAGCGAATATATTTCAGAAAGAAATCGATGATTTTGAGAGGCTAAAGGTGTTATGGAGTATGGAGAGAGAATGGGGGGTATGGTATTGAGGTACAGGATCAGCCATGATCATGTTGAATGGTGGAGCAGGCTCAATGGCCAAATGTGCAAAGGTTCAGTGATGGTGAGTTCATGACAAACAGCTTCCAGTTCATATTTCTTTGTTAGCAATGAGAAAGTTCCCTCTTGGAATCAAATGAAAAGGTGACAAAGGACCATAGAGGGAGATATTAGGGACAGGTGACCACAAGCTTGGTCGATTTTAAGGAGCCTTTTTAGGGAGGAGGGAGAGAGGTTTAAGGAGGGAATCCCAGACTTGGGGGCTCATGCAGCTGAAAGCATGGCCACCAATGGTGGAGTAATGAGAATCAGCGATGCAGAAGAGGCAAGAATTGAAGGAGTACAGAGATCATGAAGGGTTCAAAGAGGTGATCAGCTGGACAGGGCATGAGTGGGATCACTATATTTCGAGGGGCATTTTAAAATTGAGGTGTTGCTGGACTGGAAGGCTGTACAAGTGAGTCTAGTGCAGTGGCTGATGGGTGAATGGAGTGATGTGTGAGTTGGGGCGTGAAACTGCGGAGTTTTGGGTGAACTGAAGTTTTGGTAGTATGGCAGGGCAGACAGAAGAGGTTTGGAATAGTGGATCCGGAGGTGGTGAAATGGGTCGGATGGCAGATGGGCTGAGATTGATGAGGGGAAATGGTTATACAGTTTGTGCTACAGGCACATCGAGGGTGAAGAAGCAGTTGGCATGATGGCTTTACGAACCCTCAACCTTGAGAGAATGGAAGATGATGGGTGTTCCTGGACCCCAAAGTCAATGAGGCTGCATTTGTGCCTATTCTTCATCCCCCCTCCCCACCAATCTGTCCTTTTATTCATTTTGGGAAAGTCCACTGTTGAACCACACATGTCCATATGATCCAGTTTGATGTGACCAATGAATAAGTCAGATCCCAGAATTAAATCTGACTTGAAAGATTTAGTTTTTAAACATTGGCAATTCTTCACAGAAAAATAAGGATGCAAAGCAGCGGACATGATTTTAACAAAAAAGAAGTTGACTACACAAAAGAAACAAAAATAAAATAAACCAAACCAAGCTTTCTGCTAATTTTTTGAAAGATCTCCAAGCACACAGCAAAACACAATCCCATCTACTCCCCAACATCTTCACTTCACAGTTATCCAAAAACCAGAGAGATTTATTTACCAAAACAAATATGTGGATTGACTGAACTACTTCTACTCTTTTTTTTATAAGAAAAAAGCCTTTCATAGGATGTGGACATCACTGGCCAGACCAGCATTTGTTGTCTATCCCAGAGGGCAGTTAAGAGTCAACCACGTTGGTGTGGAGGTCATATGTAGCCCAGACTAGGTAAGGATGGCAGTTACCTTCCCTAAAGGACCTTAGTGAAGCAGATGGGTTTTTCCTGACAATTGATACTGGATTCATGGTCATCACCGGGCTCTTAATTCTGGATTTTTTGAAATTGAATTCAAATTCCACCACCTGCCATATTAGGATTCATAACTGGGTACCCAGATCATTACCTGGGTCTATGAATTAACAGTCCAACAATAATACCACCAGCCCATCACATCCCCCTAAGTTATCTCTTGAAAGGTGCTGCTTTCTTGAAGTGCTGCAATCCATGTATTGCAGATACCGCCCATCATGTTGTTAGGGAGGGAGTTCCAGGATTTTGTCCCAGTGACAGTGAAGGAACGGTGATATATTTCCAAGTTGGGATGGTGAGTGGTTTGAAGGGGAACTTCGAGGCCGTAGTGTTCTCATATATCTGCTGCCCTTGACCTTCCAGACGAAAGTGATGTGTTTAGAAGATACTGTCAGGGTTTTTGGGAATTTTTACGGTACATCTTGTACATAGTACACACTGCTGCTAGTGAGCGTTGGTGGTGAAGGGAATGAATGCTTGTTGATGTAGTGCCAATCAAGTGGGCTGTTTTGTCCTGGATGATGTCAAGCTTCTTGAGTGTTCTTGGGGCTGCACTCATCCAGGCAACTGGGGAGTATTCCATCACACTTGTGCCTTGCAGGCTCTGGGGAGTCAGGAGATGAGTTACTCACTGCAATATTACCAGGTTCTGGCCTGCTCTTGTAGCCACTCTGTTAATGTGGTGAGTCCAGTTGAGTTCCTGGTCAATGATAACCCCCCCCAGGATGTTGATGGTGGGGGATTCAGTGATGGTAACGCCATAGAATGTTATGGGGTGGTGGTTAGATTGTCTCTTATTGATGATGGTCATTTGTGTGGTGCGAATGTCGCTTGTCACTTGTCAGCCCCAGCTTGGATATTGTCCAGATCTTGTTGCATTTGAATACGGACTGCTTCAGTACCTGAAGAGTCACAAATGGTGCTGAACATTGTGTAATCATCAGCAAACATCCCCACTTCTGACCTTATGATGGAGGGAAGGTCATTGATGAAGCAGTTGGAGATGGTTGGGCCTAGGACACTGCCCTAAGGAACTCCTGCAGAGATGTCCTGGAGCTGAGATGATTGACCTCCCACAACCATGACCATCTTCCTATGTGTCAGGTAAAACTCCAATCACCAGAGTTTGCCCCTAATACCAATTGATTCCAGATTTGCTTGGGCTCCTTGATGCCACACCCGGTTAAATGCAGCCTTGATGTCAAGGGCTGTCACTCCCACCTCACCTTCTGGAATTCAGCTCTTTTGTCAATGTTTGAACCAAGGCTGTAATTACATGAGGAGCTGAGTGGCCCTGGCAGAACCCAAACTGGGCGTCATTTGCAGGAAATGGTGTTCCCATTGTATCTGCTGCGTGTGTCTTTCTAGATAGGCACTAAGTTTGCCATTGTCACTGCGGGCACTTTAGTTGGTGCCAGCTGGTCTGTCCAGTTTCATTTCCTTTTTGGGTCCTTCTAGCTCTTTGATACAATTGATTGATCCTTTTGGCCATTTCAAAGGGCAGTAAAGAGTCAAACTTTAAAAGAATTGCATTAATATACATAAATCACAGAAATTTCATCACATTATACTGACCTGTAGGTCATTGGTAAACTGTTTCATTGCAGAGAATGTGGAGAGCTGAGAGGAAGAGCCAACAATAACCCTGGGCACTGCTGAACTTGACCCACGCCACAGTCCAGCGACACCGTGATGGCGGTAAATGGTCTTCAGTGCATGGAGCATCCCCTGGGGAGAAACATGTAGCTGTATCATTACATTGCACACAATGTTCTGAAGCTACCACCCTATTCAGCTTCCCTGTTGTCTCAATCTGATGCTATAATTGAGATATAAATAGCCAGAACAAGGAATCTGTATGTTACTACCTGCTTGTCACAACATAATCGCAGACACTAGTGAGTAGATGGCATGGTAGATTATTTGTTCTATTTGTCTTTCACAACTCTGTCACCATCTTGCAGTGATGTGCCTTACTGGGACAGTAAGTGATCGGCAAGAAAGCTTCTAGGACAGTGACCAAGCAATTGCTGACCTATCTCACTATCATCTTTTATTTGATAAAAATTCTGGTGAGGTTTTCCAACATTTGGAGAAAGCTTTATTCCATACCCAATCACACGCTGTCCCTGTCCTGGGAGTGCTTGACGGGCACAGTGTTGAGGGAAGTTTATTCCATATCTAATCCCAAACTATCCCTGTCTGGGGAGTGGTGAATTTCATGTGCGTCTGTCACACCACTTGTGGAATGCACTGCCAGAGATTGAGACTACCTTGGGTCATGAGTCAGTTGCAGGGTTTTGGTCCCCTCCCTGGTTCACTGACTCCAGACTTCACTCATTAAACCAGGGATGAGTCAGAGAAAGTGATTTAATTGAATCAGCCCAAATTGGATAGACTGGAGATGCTTGAGCTGTTCTTGACAGAGCAGAGAAGATTTATGGGACGGTTAATTGAGGCATTCAGAATCACGAGGAGTTATTGATAGTTTTTCCTCATTGACTGGAGTGACACAGATTGAAGGGAATCAGCAAAAGAACTGGGGGCTGGGGAGAGATGAGGAGGATTTCTTTTTTGACGCAGCAAATGGTTGTGGTCTGGTATGTCCTACCTGAGAGGGCAGTGGGAAGCAGATTCAACAGGAACTTTCAAAATGGGGAAAATCAAAGAAATAGTCAAAGGGGAGGTACTTAAGCATGGAGTGGGACTAATTGCTGAGATCTTTCAAAGAGCCGGCATAGACATGATGGGATGAATGCACTGTCTCAGTATGCTGGCGTATCTCCAGGATCCGGGATTTCAGTGAAAGCTCAAGTCTGTTTGAGCACCCAGTCTCATCAAGGGGGCCGTGCTGCTAGAAAGTGCACATGAAGGACAGAATGATACTTAACCATGATGTCCTGACTGCTTTGTTTCAGTCATGTGGCACTTTTGTGTAGGGAGGAGAGGTCATGGGTCATGGATTTAGGCAAACGGATGGCAGATTTAGCTGAGGGTCATGAATCTGTGGGATCCACTTCCCCAGAATGCAGTGAAAAGATTTAAGAAGGAGATAGACAAATTTTTAATGAATAATGTGTTAAAGGGTTATGGGGAGCAGGTACCAGCGTGCATTAAGTTCAATATGAGACCAACCACAATTTGTACTGAATGACAGATCTTAGTTTTAAGTACTTATGTTGAAACACTGGCTGGACCAGTTCCCTTTTGTGATGTATGTGGCAAGTAATATAAGAGGCAACAAAAATTGCCAAGAGTTTTGTCAGCATTGAAGGATTTGTGAACATTAAGGAAATTGAACCTAAATGTGAAGAAACAAATGCTGAGGTGCAGCACTTTGTCATCTCTGGTATATGCCGTGCAGACTTGGAGAGGAGACAATGACGACTGTTGATGAGCTAAAAGGAAATATAGGAGAATGTTCACTTGCCCAACACAGACCAAGGCTGGAATGAGGAAGAGTTGGGATTGGCAGGGGGACAGAGGATGTCAGCACATAACATTGAAGAGATACATATGATTAGAGCAGATGGTAGACAGTGACAGCCATTGGATGGGGACAGCAGGAGAAAACATTGGTGGAAGGGAGCAAGGTGGAAGGTGGTGGATGGGTGGAATGGACAGGAGAGGGTCAGACCCATGTAGGACAGGTACTTGTGCAGGTCTGAGGCAGTCAACCTTCTGGTCAGGATGTAACGTCAATGGATGAACCTGGGTTACAAAATGTGTGCCTAGCTTAGGGGGGTGCAGTTGGATCTTTCATTGTCAACCCTATCAAACTTCTTCAGAATTGCCTGTTTCATTGTGATCCTTTCTCATTCTGCTAAATGCCAATGAATATTGACCCAGTTTTGTCAGCCTCTCAGAGGGCAGCAAACCTCTCTCACCCTAGAAAACCTTCCTGTACCGACTCCAATACAACAAGCCAGGCCACAAATCCTCAGTCCGAAACATCAACTTTCCTGCTCCTCTGATGCTGCTTGGCCTGCTGTGTTCATCTAGCTCCCCAACACCTTGTTTCCCCAAATCCACCTCAGATGGAACAGGAAGAAAGTCATTCTCAACCACACACTCACCGTGTTGGCTTCGGAGCTAACCACCCCTCACACTTTGTATAATCTTATGCTCAACAGATTGACAAATACCTTTCCAAGTTAGGTGAGCTAGTCTGGGACAAGCCTAACAGGGGAATATTATAGGGAGTCCAGGATTGGGGGGGTCAGTGTGTCAGTATTTACACAGCTCACCAGGGTGTGGGGACTTGGGGGGACTGTATCAGTATTTACAGGGGTCCCCTGGACAGAATGTGTCGATATTTATAGGGGGTCCCCAGGAGGGTAAATATGTCGGCATTTATAGGGTTCCCTGGGGAGAATGTATCAGTATATATAGGAGGTCCCCAGGAGGGCTGTGTCGGCATTTATAGGGTCCTCTGGGAGAATGTGTCAATATGGATATGGGGACTCCAGGTGGGCGTGTCTCAGTATTTACAGGGTTTCCTAGGGTTGGCGATTGGGGTGGGGGGGGGGGGGTGGTTAGAGTGTGTCACTATTTTCAGGGGGCCCTTTTGGGGGGTGAATTGTGTCAGTATTTACAGGGGAAACTGGGAGGGAGAGTCTCAATATTTACAGAAGTGCCCTGGGAGAGTGTATGTCAGTATTTACGGAGGTTCTCCAGGTCCAGGATTCATTTGTACAGTTTGCTGCTCTGTCTGTATCTCAGAATCTGGGATTTAATTGATGTGTGACTGGACCATCTCAACAGCAATGTCATTGTTGAAATCAATGAGATATTGTGCACAAAAACAGAGGTTGCTGGAAAAGCTCAGCAGCATCTGTGAAGAGAAAGCAGAGTAAACGTTTCAGTTCTGATGAATGTTCTGAGGAGCAGATGCTGCCAGACCAGCTGAGTTTTTCCAACAATTGGTTTTGTTTCTGTTTCTCAGAGCCTGCAATTCTTTCGGTTTTTTTACTTCAGAGGCATTGTCCAACCGGGAATGTTGTAATTGGGCAGAGTGTTGCAACTTTAAAAGGTCCTGTGTTGTTATTTGGAACTATTTCTCCTGGAGTTTGACTCTTTAGAATTGAATCTCTCCAAGAACATTGAAGCTGAGCTAAGTTTGGTCACATGGTGTGTGTGTTACCATGGTTACAGTGGGTCCTTTCTCGGTCATTGTCCCACTGACACAACTCAGTAATTTCTGATATTTTTAAATCACACATCACATTCTGACTACAGACCCAAAACCGCAACTTAATCGCTTCCTCTAAGTAAGAAAAAAGAAAGCCAGCTTATACTTTGCTACTCCACAGCACGTCCAACATCAGTGAGGTGCTTCTCTGATAGGCTACAACAGTAGGAAACGGGGCAACTCATTTGTACATAGCAAGATCCCAGAAACTGGACTGTGATCGTGACCAGATAAGTTGCTTTTTTAAAAAAAAAAAATCGCTCACAAGATACAGCTGTCGCTGGCTGGGCCAGCATTTATTGCCTGACCCTGTCCCAGAGAAGGTGGTGGTGAACTGCCGTCTTGAACTGCTGCAGGTCTTGTGGTATTAGGGAGGGAAGGCCAGGATTTTGACCCAGTGACACTGAAGAAACTGCGATATGTTTCCATGTCAGGATGGTGAATGGCTTGGAAGGGAACTTGTCCCCATTTATTTGTTGCCCTTGTCATTCCAGGCGGAAGTGGTCATGCGTTTGGAAGGTGCTGTCAAAGGAACCTTGGTGAATTTCTGCAGTGCATCTTGTAGGCAGTACACACTGCTGCTGCTGTGTGTCGGTGGTGGAAGGAGTGGATGCTTATGGATATGGTGCCAATCAAGTGGGGGCTGCTTTGTTCTTGGTGGTGCCAAGCTTCTCGAGTGTCGTTGGACCTTCACTCTATCCAGGCAAATGGGGAATATTCCATCACACTCTTGATTGGTGGATTGGTTTTGAAGAGTCAGGCAATGAGCTACTCACTATGGGACCCCCAGCTTCTGGCTTCATTTGTACATAGCAAGATCCCAGAAACTGGACTGTGATCGTGGCCAGATAAGTTGTTTTTTTAAAAAAAATTTGCTCACAAGATACAGCTGTCGCTGGCTGGGCCAGCATTTATTGCCTGACCCTGTCCCAGAGAAGGTGGTGGTGAACTGCCATCTTGAACTGCTGCAGCCTGAAGGACATCAGTGAACACTTCCTGATCATGAGGAGTCTGAGTGCAAAGTGTAACTTTATGGGATCTCATGAACGCGTGGCAGAGACATTATCATGGGATGGGCAGAGGTTCAGTTGCCACACCCTCCCTAGAAGACCATGGGTCCAAGTCTCGGTTGAAAGTCAAGCTCACAATCTGGGAGGTGGGGGCGGGAGAGCTGCGACGAGACCTGGGTGTCCTTGTACACCAGTCACTAAAAGCAAACGTGCAGGTGGTGAAGAAGGAAATGATACGTTGACCTTCAAAGCGAGTACAGGAGCAGAAATATTTTACTACAATTGTACAGAGCCTTGGTGAGACCTCACCTGGAGTACTGTATGCAGTTTTGGTCTCCTTACCTGAGGAAAGATGATCTGGTGATGGAAACAGTTTAATAAAAGTTTACCAGACTGCTTCTTGCCATGGTAGAACTGACATACAGAGACATACTGGATCGGTTGGGTCTATATTCATTGGTGCTGGGAAGAATGAGGAGGGAATTCACAGAACGTCTATAAAATGCTAAGAGGACGAAATGGGAAAGATGTTCCTGATGACCATAGAGTCCAGAACCAGTTTAGGGACATGGGGTAGACCAGTTAGGATTGAGCTGAGTGGTGAGCCTGTGGAATTCTCTGCCACAGAAAGCAATCGAGGCCAAAACATTATGTGTTTTCAAGAAGGAGTTACATATAGTTCTTGGGGCTAAAGGGATCAAAGGGTATGAGGGAGAAACAGGGCATTCACTTGGATAAACAGCCATGATCATATTGAATGGGGGAAGCAAGCTCGATGGGCCGAATGACCTGCTCCTATTTCTATGTCTCTCTGTTTATCCCATTCAATTCTCATAGCAGTGAGGAAGTGTTGCAATTGACATGGAGAACAGAGATTGTCTCACGAGAAACAGCACAGCAGAACGCAGTTTGCACTTCAGAAATTCCGATACTGAGGACAAAAACGGGGAAGTTAATCTGAACCTTTATCAAGCTCTGGTTAGACCCCATTTAGAGCAATGTGTCCACTTCCAGTCTCCACACTATAGGAGGGATGTGAGGCTCTCAGAGATGGTGTGGAGGACATTTTTCCAAATGGTTTCAGGGATGGGGAGCTTTTTGTGACCAGATCAGGCTGGGGAAGCTGGGTTTGTTCCCATCAGAGTGAAGGAGATTGAGTGGAGATATGATCGCGGTGTATGAGACCATAGATGTTTGGATAAAGGCAACAAAGAAAAGCTATTCCCATTCATTGATTATGCAAGGATGAGGGGGACAGGGTGAGGAAGAACAGTGCATGGGAATTACCTGGAACTCACTGCCCTCTGGGGAAGGGGACTCCCTCTACTCTCTTAGGCTGAAAGTAGAGCTTCCTCAACACTGTCCCGATCAAACACTTCCAGGACAGGGCCAGCAAGGGGTTCAGTACAAATTAAAGCTCCTTCTACTCTTTTAAACTGAAAGTAAAGCAGTCTGTAATCTTTTATGCAAAGAGGAAGTCTAGAATAATAATTAAACAGTCTCTTTGGAGCACTGTGTCAAAGTAAATCCCAAATTAACAGTCAGTTGGAAACATAGGATGAAACAGAAACTTAGTAAATTAAAATAAAGTCATTTGGGATGATGATGTACCCTCGCCCCTGAAGTGCCCATCGGTCTCTAAAGACCCATCACTGTTCCCGTGAGCAATGCATGCTCCCTCTCCACAGGCACCCGAGTGCAAACATAACTGTGAAAGAGGGGCAACCCATCAGGAATGAGGGAAACCTTGGCCAGACCCAGCAGAAGGCCCACCAACTTGTCAGCCTGCACTAGGTGCTCGTAGATCAGGAGCATGGGACTGAAGTGCAACCAAAATTGAAGAAGCAACCCCTTCAAAAACCAAAAAGGAGTTGCAAACGGAAACATTCTACACTGATGTCAAGCACCGACTCTTATTTATCATAAAAATTACACGTCGCCTGGTATCCAGTCGACTTACTTATCCTATGGTGTACGATCTGCCACATGCAGCACTCTCCACCCCAGATCCCCAGAGGAAAAGGGAAGGACCTCTTTGTGAATGGCCCTCCACTGGGGATCTCTGCAGCTGGAGGGCAAAATAGTCTCGAAGCAACAGATGAAGGTGCAGAAGTGGAGAGTGCAACAGCAGCCAGTACAGGAAATGCCTCTGTGCAGTGATTTCTGAAAGACAGCTCAGATTGTGAGGCACCACGTCATGGGGAAGGGTGGCTTGCGCAGGACTGAAGTTGGGTTCCAGGCGGATTGGGGTCAGTTAGTCTGGAAGCCCACCGTACGCCTGAGGTGTCTCGATTTCACATGAGGTGTTGGGCCCAACACCCTCTTGGTCGGCTTAGTCATGGGGATTGTGATGCTGGTTTCAGATCTCCGCCCCCAACAGAGCAGGCGGGGGGTGGTTTTTGAGAGGCATCCTTTATGCCGGGGGTTGCAATTATAGTTCTTATTCCCCTGATGCTGAGGAGTAGCGCCTGTATTGGGAGAATTGAAGAGGGAAGGAGACCTGCTTATCTCTCCAACTCCCTACTGCCCACCCACTTTTACAATTCAGCCTCCTGCACCCCTGTGAGGTGGCCTGAACCAGTTTGTTGGTACATGAGCGGCCAGCGGAAGCCAGGGACACTGTCAGCTTGTGACTCCATTCCACTTTGGGTGCTGGGTCAAAGTTCAAATGCAGTGTTTTGTCTCAGTGCACCCAGAATCATATACTGCAAAGTGCTCTCCCCAACCCACACCAGCAACTGTGGTATTAATATCAGCCAGCACAGCTCCCTCCTGCAGGGGGCCTTGTAAGGGGGACGGTCAGCGGTCCCACCCATAGTCGCTCAGCTGGATGCAGCGGTCTTGGAGACGGGAGAGTTCCTTCTGAAGTGCTGCACCTGTTTTACAAGCACAGCACCATGCACCATCCAGAATACACAGTCAGTGGCTGCACTGTCAGCGGGTCAGTGCTGAGGGAGTGAGTGCTGTCGGAGGGTCAGTGCGGAGGGAGCGCTGCACTGTCGGAGGGTCAGCATTGAGTGAGAGCCACACTGTTGGAGGGTCAGCACTGAGGGAGCGCCGCACTGTCAGAGGAACAGTGCTGAGGGAGTGGCGCACTGTCAGAGGGTCAGCGCTGAGGGAGTGGCGCACTGTCGGAGGGTCAGTGCTGAGGGAGCGCCGCACTGTCGGAGGGTCAGTGCTGAGGGAGTGCTGCACTGTCAGAGGGTCAGCGCTGAGGGAGTGCCGCACTGTCAGAGGTCAGTGCTGAGGGAGTGGCGCACTGTCGGAGGGTCAGCGCTGAGGGAGTGCCGCACTGTCAGAGGTCAGTGCTGAGGGAGTGCTGCACTGTCAGAGGGTCAGCGCTGAGGGAGAGCCGGACTGTCAGAGGGTCAACACTGAGGGAGTGGGCACTGTCGGAGGGTCAGTGTTGAGGGAGCGCTGCACTGTTGGAGGGATAGAGCTGAAGGAGATGTAGGCAAGAGAGATAACTCCCAGTGAAGCCTCGGATTTATTTATCCCTGAGTATTGGTGTGAAGAAAGGCACGATGGTGAAACTTAGTGATAGCAGGACAGAGCCGTAAGAATGCCAAATCTCAGAAGGAACAATAATTTATATTGCAGGAGACGTCGATACTGATTGGGTGACCGGTGGACTCTGACTGATTGAGGCATTGCCATGAGGAAAGCACAAGGAAACAGTTAACTTTCAAATATTTGTTTAAATTCAAACCAGACAGGTCACCTTAGATCTTCCCCACCAGGGGGAATGGTGTCACGGTGGCTCAGTGGTTAGCACTGCAGCCTCACAGCACCAGGGACCCGGGTTTGATTCCAGCCTTGGGGCGACTGCCTGTGCGGAGTTTGCACATTCTCCCCGTGTCTGCATGGGTTTCCCCGGGTGCTCTGGTTTCCTCCCACAGTCCAAAGATGTGCAGGCTGGGTGGATTGGCCGTGCTAAATTGCCCATAGCGTTTGGGGGTGTGTTGATTATAGGGGAATGGGTCTGGGTGGGATGCTGCAAGGGGTGGTGTGGACTTGTTGGGCCAAAGGGCCTGTTTCTGTACTGTAGGGAATCTAATGGTCCAGACTGAAAAGGACACGATGTGTGGCTACGTTCCTT
Organism: Stegostoma tigrinum; assembly: GCF_030684315.1. Lineage (NCBI taxonomy): Eukaryota > Metazoa > Chordata > Chondrichthyes > Orectolobiformes > Stegostomatidae > Stegostoma > Stegostoma tigrinum. The sequence continues at coordinate 14,757,153 of NC_081398.1, forward strand.
TACTGTTTCTTTTCCACTCCAGAAAGCCCCTGCTCTCTCAGCTCTCAACTGAGGGGCTGCCACAATTTTGGAGCCTCATAAGAAAGAGGGTCGCAGTGAGAACCAGCTTTGGGAGGGACTGTCTTCGATGAAATGCTAAAAGTTTGTATGTTCAAGTTTGATTGATTGATTTACGTTGTCATGTGTGATAACTGTTGTTTTGCGTGCTGTGCAGGCAGATCGTGCCATACAAAGAGCTTCAGGGTAGCAGAACAGAGTGCAGAATACAGTGTTACAGACGCAGAGAAGGTGCAGGTTGAGAAAGATCCAAATTAACATTTGAGAGGTTCATTCAAAAGTCTGACAACAGCGGGGAAGAAGCAGTTATTCAATCTGTTTGTACATGTGTACAAGCTCTTATATCTCCTGCCCAGAAGAGCGTGGAGGAGGGTATAAACCAGGGTGGGAAGGCCTTTGATTATGTTGGCTGTTTTCCTGAGGCAATGTGAAGTATAAGATGGAGTTTGCTGACAACACAGTCGGAGGTAGGGTATGATAGTAGAGAAACAGGAAACTGGAAAGGAGCACTGGTAGATTGTGCTGAGTGGTGATCATTCTGGGCCCTACGTATAGCAATCACAAGGTGAATGGAGACAAAAAGATTCCTTGGGAAGGCTAAGGGGATGTGGGCTGCTGTTGCAATACAGTTGGTATACAAACAAATGGCCTACGTTGTGTCTAATGCACTCCAGCTGGGGTCCAAGCCCAGGATTTGCTCCTCGGGAGGGGTTTCTGAGACTATCTCAGAGTAACGCACATTCCCTGGAATGACCTCTAGGGCTGAAGGGGCTATATCCCGAGTCAGGTTACACAGAGCGAGTTTGCGTCAGGAAGTGTAACAGACTATGTCATTCAAGGATGAGTCAGAAGAATGTACCTCTGACAGAGGAAGTGGTGTGGGTGGGGTATTGCAGTCCAGTACAATAGGGCAATAAGATCTGCAAATCTGAGCCAGGCTACTGAGGGGTGACATCAGGGAACAGCTTCTCACATGAAGGGGAGGGGGAGTTTGGAGACTCTCTCCATCCACACTATTCCCCCCTCCCCACTCTTGCTCTCCAAATGAAGCACTGGACCAGTTGTAACCTTCAACATTCGTAGTGGTGATGGAACCTGTCTGGGCAGATGAATGACAAAGCAGTTTCAGTTAACTGATTGATAGGATGTTCCACAGGATGACTCAGGACTTTGAATCCAGCGATCTGAGTTCAAATCTCAGTGAAGGCAAACCACACAGTGTCCCAGCCACTGGAGCTGAAGATGCTGGATTTGGCTTTAAATGTGTTAAGAAAAAACCACTACCAGGGCAGGGACAGCACGGGGTTAGATACAGAGTAAAGCTCGCTCTACACTGTACCCCATCAAACACTCCCAGGGCAGGGACAGCACGGGGTTAGATGCAGAGTGAATCTCCCTCTGCACTGTACCCCATCAAACACTCCCAGGACAGGGACAGCACGGTGTTAGATACAGAGTAAAGCTCGCTCTACACTTCCCCATCAGATACTCCCAGGACAGAGGCAGCATAGGGTTACATACAGAGTAAAGCTCCCTCTACACTTTCTGAACAACATTCCTTATACCCCATGCCTACCTGTACAACATTTAGCAGTGATCTGATATTCACTTGTTGAGTAGCAGCTGGCTTAAAATGGGTCAAACTGGAGAATTTTCGAGGAAGAGTCACTGGACCTGAAATATTAACTCTGCTTTCTCTGCATAGATGCTGCCAGACCTGCTGATTTTGGCTTTAAATGTGCCAGTTAGGATCAGCAACTCGAGTGCTGAAACATACAAAGACAACCACAACCTTACAAAGTGAGCTCACATTATGGAAAGAGCTCAGCTAAACGTCTGCAAAACACCAAAGGGACATTAATTCAAACTCGCTATACCTTGCATTCTAAACAAATGGGTAGGGGAGATTGTGTGTGTGTGTGTGTGTGTGTGTGTGTGTGTGTGTGTGTGTGTGTGTGTGTGTGTGTGTGTGTGTGTGTGTGTGTGCATGCGGTGGATTATGCGCGTGCGTGGTGGATTATGTGTGTGTGTGTGTGTGTGTGTGTCTCTGCGTATGTGTGTCTCTCCCTGTATGTGTGTGTGTGTGTGTGTGTGTGTGTGTGGTGGAGTGTGTGCATGTGTGTGTGTGTGCATGTGGTGGATTGTGTTTGTGTATGTGTTTGTGTGTCTGTGTGTATGCATGTGGTGGATTATGTGCGTGGTGGATTGTGTGTGTGTGTGTGTGTGTGTGTGTGTGTGTGTGTGGTGGATTGTGTGCATGTGTGCATGTGTGTGTCTGGTTGTGTGTGTGTGTGTGTGTGTGTGTGTGTGTGTGCTTGTGATGGTATGTGTGTGGCTGGGAAAGTGTTTGTGGAGGAGCAGTCAGTCATCTCAGGCATTCCCATTGTATAAACAACACAGGATCACAGGATAACCTCAGTAAGAAATTTAACACAGCCAGATGGCTCCAAGCAACATCCATTCACCGTCGTAAACCTTTCCCCCAAAAATACATGCCCGTTCTTTGCTGTCTCTGGAAAAATGAGACCAAGTCTCTGCAATGCAATTACCAAATTATAATTGTACACAAACACAATTAGCAGCCCACCGGAGATCATTGTACTGTGGCCTAAGCCTAATTCTGCTAATTGTCACTGATAATAAAACATCTATGAACCGTGCTCATTCTGAACCTCGTGGGGAAGCACTCAGACTATTCAGGGTTGGATCCCTGATGTTTTCTTTATTCATTCTAGGCCCATCCCTAACTGCCCAGGGGGCAGTTAAGAGTCAACAACATTGCTGTGGGTCTGGAGTCACATGTAGGCCAGATCAGGTAAGGACAGCAGGTTCCTTCCCGAAGGGCAAAAGGGAACCAGAGATAGTAAGAATTGCTGATGCTGGAGTCAAAAATAACACAGCGTGGAGCTGGAGGAACACAGCGGGTCAGGCAGCATTAGAGGAGTGGAAAGTTGGCGTTTTGGGTCGGTACTCTTCAGGTCAGGACAATCCTGACCCGAAACGTGAACTTTCCTGCTCCACCTATGCTGCCTGGCCTGCTGTGTTCATCCAGCTCTACACTGTGTTACCAATAAATGAACCAGATGGGTTTTTCCAAACGTCAACAATAGATTCATGATCATCATCGGACTCTTAATTCCAGATTCTTTTTTGTGCGGAATCAAACCACTGCATCTAGTTGTCGGAATTCTACACCAGAGTATTTAGCTGGGCATTTCAAGGAAGACAAGTGGAAGATAACTGGAGGGGGTGGGGTATTGGGGGGTGCAACAGGGGCACCGTTTCACAATGGCGTGACATAGCGATTGTGTCACTGGGCTATAATCCAGAACCCCACACAAGTGTTGTGAGGACATGGGCTTTAAACCCACCAGATGAATTTGATTTTAAAATGTCTGAAATTGAGAAGCAAGTCTAATCTAGACAAAAACAGAAAGTGCTGGAGAAACACGGCAGGTCTGGCATCCTCCACAGAGACAGAAAAATCAAGTCAACATTTCAAGTCCAGCGACTCTTTGTTCGAATTCTAGGAGAGACTATGGGCTGATTGTTGTAAAATCCAGCCGGGGCCACTGAAATCCTTTAGACAAGGAAATCTGACATCCTTTCCTTCTCCTATTCACAGCTATGTAGTTGTCTCTTCCCTTTGGGCAATTCGGGACGATTACTAAATGCTGCCTTTGTAAGGAATGTCACACCTCTTGTGCCAATACATTTTTTTTAAAAATAGCTTTGAAGAGCTTTGTACGATTCAATTCTGCTCCGTTCCCAGCTACTTAAATTTCTCAATTCTTTTTCCACACCCTTACGGAAGTTGGTATTCCTGACTGCATAAACAAATTTGAACTCACCTCATGTTTATATTGGTGACCAACAGCTATAGTAGAGGTAGATTGTGCCTGAAGATGTGTCTTCACCTTTAAAAGAAATGCGTTTTAGAAAATTCAAGTATAATAATTATACCCCCAACACAGCAACTTCACTTCCTCTTTAAGGTAGGTGCTCACTTCGAACAGTCCAACAAGAGCCTGTCACCTGCTGATAACTGTGTTGGAATTACTGTTCTATAATAAATAGGGATATAAATCAGGGTGGAGAAATGGCAGATGCAGTCTAAGTAAGTGTGAGGTGTTGCACTTTGGAAGATCAAATGTTAAGGAAAATTATATAGTTAATGGCAGGGTCCTGAACAACTTTGATTTTGGGGTTCAAGATCATAGCTCTCTGAAAGTGGCCATGCAAGTAGATCAGGTGTTAAAGAAGGTGTATGACATGCTTACCTTAATTGATTGGGAATTTTAGCACAAGAGTCAGAACGTCAAATCTTTATAAGATTTTGGTTAGGCCACACTTGTGAGTATTGCATTCAGTTCTGGTCACCACATTACAGGAAGGATGTGGAGGCTTTAGAGAGGGTGCAGAAGAGGTTTACCAGGATGCTGCCTGGATTACAGGGTATGAGCTCTAAGGAGAGGCTAGAAAAACAAGAGTTGTTTTCTCTGGAGCGGTATAGGCTGAGGGGAGACTTGATAGAAGTCGATAAAATTATGAGATGCATAGATGGCGTTGATGGTCAGAATATTTTTCCCAGAGTTGAAATGTCTAATACTGGGGGGCATGCACTTAAGGTGAGAGGTGGAAAATTCAAAGGAGACATAGGACATATAGAACATGGAACATTACAGCACAGTACAGGCCCTTCGGCCCTCGATGTTGTGCCGACCTGTCGTACCGATCTGAAGCCCATCTAACCTACACTATTCCATGTACATCCATATGCTTATCCAATGATGAGTTAAATGTACTTAAAGTTGGCGAATCTACTACCGTTGCAGGCAAAGCGTTCCATACCCTTACTACTCTCTGAGTAAAGAAACTACCTCTGACATCTGTCCTATATCTTTCACCCCTCAATTTAAAGCTATGCCCCCTCGTGCTTGCCGTCACCATCCTGGGAAAAAGGCTCTCCCTATCCACCCTATCTAACCCTCTGAGTATTTTATATGTCTCAATTAAATCACCTCTCAACCTTCTCTCTAACGAAAACAGCCTCAAGTCCCTCAGTCTTTCCTCGTAAGACCTTCCCTCCATACCAGGCAACTTCCTGGTAAATCTCCTCTGCACCCTTTCCAAAGCTTCCACATCCTTCTTATAATGAGGTGACCAGAACTGTATGCAATACTCCAAGTGCGGCTGCACCAGAGTTTTGTACAGCTGCAGCATAACCTCTTGGTTCCGGAACTCGATCCCTCTATTAACAAAAGCTAAAACACTGTATGCCTTCTTAACAGTCCTGTCAACCTGGGTGGCAGCTTTCAAGGATCTGTGTTCATGGACACCGAGATCTCTCTGCTCATCTACACTACCAAGAATCTTACCTTTAGCCCAGTACTTTGCATTCCGGTTACTCCTACCGAAGTGCATCACCTCACACTTGTCTGCATTAAACTCCATTTGCCACCTCTCAGCCCAGCTCTGCAGCTTATCTATGTCTCTCTGTAATCTACAACATCCTTCGTCACTATCCACAACTCCACCGACCTTAGTGTCGTCTGCAAATTTACTAACCCATCCTTCTACACCCTCATCCAGGTCATTTACAAAAATGACAAACAGCAGTGGACCCAACACCGACCCTTGCGGTACACCACTAGTAACTGGTCTCCAGGATGAACATTTCCCATCAACTACCACCCCCTGTCTACTTTCAGCAAGCCAATTTCCGATCCAAACTGCTACATCTCCCACAATCCCATTCCTCCGCATTTTGTACAATAGCCTCCTGTGAGAGGTAAGTTTTTTTTTACACAGAGTGGTCGGAGTCTGGAACGCGCTGCCAAGGAATGGTGGTGGAGGCAGATACGATGGGAGCATATAAGGGATTTTTAGATAAGCACATGAATATGAAAGGATTGGAGGGATATGGACCAAAGGTAAGCAAAAGCGATTAGTTTCACATAGTGTCATGTTTGGTCTAACATCGTGGGCTGTTCCTGTGCTGTACTGTTCTTAATTCTAATCATTTAGGTGTAAGTGTGCGCGTGTGTGTTTGAGAGGGGATGGAATAGTGTGGTAGGACAGGCAAAGCAGCAATAATGAGCATCACAGTCAACCTTACTCTGCTGGTATCTGGCTCATGTTTCTGATCAAGGGTGAGGAAGCAACGGCTTCCAGGCTGATTTATACCCTCTTATTCCTCAGGCATTTTGTGCCACCCCATCTCCTCCCTTCTAACACCCAGCCTGCCTGGTGGTTTCAGTTAATTTAATCAAAAATACAAGGCTGCACATTCTTTGTCTGCACAAACATAATCTCAGAATAAAGAGGCACCACTTTAAGAATGAGATGAGGAGGAATTTCCTCTCTTTGAGGGTTGAGAATCTTTGGAACTCCTTGCCACAGAGAGCTGAGGGGGCAGACTGCTTGTGTATATTTAAGGCTGAAATGGATAGATTCTTGATCAGTCGGGGAAAAGGCAGGAAAGTGGACGTGAGGAGTGTCAGATCAACCATGATCCTCTTGATTGGTGGTGCAGGCTCAAGGTAGCCTTCTAGTGTTAAACGGTTTTCCTTTTCGACTCGCTCATAACTGTATCCCAGTACTCTTTCAAACCAGTTGTTACAAACATGCACGCTGGAGTCAGCCATTTGGGAGATTCCTTATTTTTAAACTGTGATCTTCTGGGATCTCCCAAAAGGGCAAAACATCCTCTCATCATTCACTCTGTCCAGTTCCTGCAGCACCATAACATTTCAATAAGATCACCTCTCAGCCATCTAAATCCCAATGGATACAGACCCAGCTTATCCAAACATTCCCCACAATTGCTCACCAACTTTTTGGAAAAAGAATACAGATTTTGTCCACTCTCTTAGATATCCGAATGTCTTTTTTTGTAACTTGGTTGCTGTTGCCTACATTAACCCTGTTCCAAACTAACTTAGTGTCATCAGTGAACTTAGATACAAACAGCTCTCGAGTCTTTTATAAATGCATTGGAAAATAAAGTACATATTTTGGTACACGAACAGCGTTAATCAATGGCAATTAACATCTGCTTCTCGGCCAAAGCAGTCAGTTAATACAAAGACTTACAGCAAAGATACACTACAAAACTTTAACCAAGTGCAAAAGTTCTGCCGTAAAGTAAATTCATAACTGAAGCTGTTAAAAGCGCGATGATGTGTGAGTGGGGATCAGTCCGTATCGTGAATCCCAGCTACTGCCAGGATATGAAACTGTCGGGACTGATTGAGAACTGCCAATGCACTAATCCCGACCTTTTACATTTTTTAAAGTTCATTCACAGGATGTGGGCCTCACTGGCTGGACCAGTATTTATCGCTGTGCCCATTGAGAAGGTGGTGGTGAGCTGCCTTCTTGAACTACTGCAGCTCATGTGCTGTAGGTAGGACCACAATGCCATTAGGGAGGGAATTTCAGGATTTTGACCCAGCGACACTGAAGGTACAGTGATATATCTCCAAGTCAGGATAGTGAGTGACCTCGAAGGGAACTTGCAGATGATGGTGTCTCCATTAATCTGTTGCCCTTTTCTTTCTAGATGGCAGTGATTGTGGGTTTGTAAGGTGCTGTCTAAGGGGCATTAATGATTTGTTCAGAAGATAGCCACCATGGCCCCGTTGCACTTCCTCAAACTTGCACTGAGGAATGGGTGAACGTTGGCTGGAGGACCTGAATCAGTGTTTGAATCGCAAGAGCTTCAGAATCCAGATGGTGGGGAAGGAAGAAAGAGAGAGGTCTGAAAGTGTACTCAGTTGGTTTCCAAGAAAACATAGAAATACAGAAAATAGCAGCAGAACTGTTCCACCATGGAGTCATATAGCATGGAAACAGATCATTCAGTCCAACTGATCCATGCTAACCAAGTTTCCCAAACTAAGCTAGACCCACTTGCCTATATTTGGCTCATACCCTTCCAAACCTTTCCTGTTCATGTACCTGTCCAAATGTCTTTTAAATGTCGTAACTTCTGGCAGTTCATTCCCACACATGAACTACCCTCTGTGTAAAAAAGTTTCTTCTCAGGTCCCTTTTAAATCTTTCTCCTCTCACTTTTAAAAATATGGCCCTGAGTTTTGAACTTCCCCCACCAAAGAGAAAAGACCTTTCCTATTCACCTTATAAGCCTGTGATGATTTTACAAACCTTCATAATGTCATACCTCAACCTCCTACACTCCAGTGAAAAAAGTCCCAGCCTATCCAGCCTCTTCTTATAACTCAAACCCTCCAGTCCTGGCAACACCCTGGTAAATCTTTTCTGAACCCTCTCCAATAATATCCTTCCTATAGCAGGGTGACCAGAACTGTACACAGTATTTTAAAACTGGCCTCGCCAACATCTTGTGCCATCTTAATATGAGAGACAATAGACAATAAGTGCTGGAGTAGGCCATTCGGCCCTTCGAGCCAGCACCACCATTCATTATGATCATGGCTGATCATCCACAATCAGTATCCAACTCCTACACTCAATGGTCTGAACAATGAAGGCAAGCATGCTAAACACCTCCCTTCATACCTGATCTGTCACTCAATCCTATTGGTGGCTGCTCATCTGACTCAGTCCCCTAAATCATTGATCGTTGAATCCTTACAGTGTGGAAACAGGCCCTTCGGCCCAACAAGTCCACACCAAGCCTCAGAGCATCCCACCCAGACCCATCCCCGTATAACCCGCCTAATCTACACACTCCGGGAAATTTAACATGGCCAATCCACCTAGGCTGCACATCTTTGGACAGTTCCCACACCCTCCCCATACTCTTTGAGAGCTTTAGCCGGTAAGAAATGATGTCTAATCCCTTCTTGAGAGCACTCATCGTTTTGGGGTGGACCATTGTGCAGCAAAAAGAATCCCACAGGCTCCAGGGTGAAGGCATTTCTCCTCATATGACAACCCAGTGCATGTAGGGACCAACCGGGGGGCTGGCGAGGATTGGGTTGGGGGCAGTAACAATGGGTCAGGAAATCCCCCCACCAGACATTAGACTCACCAGGTAGATGGGACTGGACAAGATTGCCCCTGTGACCCCTGCCAGTGCCCCTGACACGGTACTCCTGAGCCCGCTAATCCTGCCATCCCTGCTGGAAGTGTAGCCTGAGTCCTCAATGATGGAGTAGGTGCCCAGGCGGACACCATTCATGCAGAACTGGTAGAGGAGCGCGGGCAGGAGTCCTTTCTGCAGCGCCGGCAGTCCGTCCACCTTCCAGATGGTGTAGGTGGCGTGGAAGACGTTGCGGTAGTGCAGCTGGTAGGAGCCCCGGTGCTGCAACTCGCCTTGGAGCTGCATCCGAGTCTTAACCACCTCCAGAGGGTTGGTGAAGAGGCACGCTCCGCAGGCAGCTACTCCGGCAAGCAGGAACTCCATCAGCCCCTGTGCTAACGCCAGCCGAGGCACGCACCCGAATGCCGGCACATCGGCTTTGGGAAGCCTCACCCCGGCTTGCTGAGTGGGCGGGAATACGGAGCCCTGTTTGGACGCAGCGATCTCTCTCCACTTCTTCTTCCTCCTTCTCGGGTATAGAGGGGGAGGGTGGCGGCGGGTGGCAGGACCCGGCGGCTGTCACTCAGCCGCGGCCCGTCGCCTTGGAGACCGAGTATCAATGTGTGATGCGGCCCCGGGCTCCATTCATTCACTTCATTTCACTGATGGAGCCGCCTACTCCCGGGCACTGCTTCAGCGCTCAGAGTAGGCGCTGGGCTAGTTAGCAGCAGGCCGTTTGGCCCCCCTTGTAGGAATTCAACCGGCCCTCTAAGCCTCTGTTATAGGATCAGCAAGGGCCAGTCAGTCCCTCTCACAAGCCCCTCTCAATGGGAACAACGACAGGGCTATTCAGCCCCTCTTATTCAGAACAACTTGGCCATTTCAAAGGGCAGATTCTGGAGTCACATGTAGGCCCAGATTGGGTAAGGGCAGCAGATAATCTTCCCTAAAGAGCCTGATGGGTTTTTACAACAATTGATGATGGTTGTAACCGTTATGATCTCTGAAACTGACTTTATGTTCCAGCTGCTGTGGTGGGGTTTGAATCCATGTCCTTAGAACATTACCCTAGGCCACTGGCTTACCTGTCCAACTTATTAATGCAGCCAGTCCTTGGATCCACACTGTCGGATGGATATGCAGGTTTCAGAGAGGGTACTGAAAGGTTCAGGAGAAAGGTTGCAGGGATGAGGAGCTTCATTGACCAGGATAGTTTGGAGAGGCTGGGTCTGCTTTTATTGGAGGTGAGGAGGTTGAGAGGAGATTTGATCAAGGGGTTCAACATCAGGAGGGGTTTAGACAGAATTGAGAGGAAGGCACCATTCCCATTCTGGGGTGGATCAAGAATGAACCTCCTACAGCCCAGAGATGTGCAGTTTAAGTGGATTGGTCACGCTAAACTGCCCATAGTGTTCCGGGATGGGTAGATTAGGTGGGTTATAGGGGGATGGTTCTGGGTGGGATGCTCTGAGGGGTGGTGTGAACTTATGAGGCCAAAGGGCCTGTTTCCACACTGTACGGATTCTAAAAAAAAGAGGAACATAGATTGAAGGCGCTGGGTAAAAGAAGCAGTAGTAACATATTCTCGGTCAGCGAGCACTCTCCCATGGCCCTCAGAATTATTAATATTTAGATCATGAACCAACTGTCTTTTGATGGTCTTGAGTGAAACTGCCCACACCGTGCTCACTGACTGAGACAGTTTCACTCAAGGCCATCAAAAGACAGTTGGTTCATGATCTAAATATTAATAATTCTCTGAACCATGGGACAGAAGGAGTCCAAGCCAGCATGGGCGCAACAGGCCTAATGGCCTCCCTTTATGCTGTAACCATGATTCAATGATTCAGATTAAGCATAGAGAAAGACAATTGGGTGTTTTGGAGGTCCAAATAAACAATGCGTTTGGAGCAAGAGGAGACCATTCAGCCCCTCAAGTCTGCTCTGCCATTCAAAAAGACCATGGCTGATCTGTTTGTGCTTACATTCCCATCTTCTTCCAGATAAAATCCCCTGCCTTTATGTGAATCTATCCACCTCTGCCTTAAAAATATTCATTTCCTCCACATCCACAAAGTCCTGAGGTAGAGATTTCTAAAGTCACAGGACTGGCTGAGAGAGAAACAGACCCCCCCGAAGTGTTAGTGGAAGTTTCTCCTCATCTCTGTCCTGAAAGAGTGACCCCTAATCCGCAAGAAGAACCTACTTTCCCATGTCCACCTCGTCATGACCATTCAGGATCTTATACACGTCAATCAAGCCACCTCTCACTCTTCTGAACTCCAGGAGAAACAAGCTCAGTCTGTCTAATCTCATAAAATAACCAGGAAGATTGTCGATCAGAAATATAGGCAAAAGGCACAAAGTATGTGCTGAAGCCAAAGCAGGTAACAGGAGGTAAGCTTTCCACGATTTGATTTAGTTTTTGGCACTGATATCATGCTATTGTTGACTGGCAATCCGCTAATTGAGCAGCTGGTCAGTTGAACCTAGGATTGGGAGGAATTATGCATTCTTTCTTTCTTCAAAGTGTTTGCTGTTATTTTATCCACATGCAGTAAGAAAGAGAGAGACAGCAATTTTGCTTGCTGGCAGAGTTGTAAGTCTAATGCTCTCTCTGTTCAATGCTGTGACAAACTGTTACTTACAATCAATCCAAACTCTGTTGCTAAGCAGTTTCTTTACCTGGGTGTCTCACAAAAGTACCAAACCTACTTCCAGTAAAAGAAATCTCCCAGTTCCATTTTTACTTTGAGCATAAATAAATATCAGTAATGATTCAACACTTCAAATTTCTGCTTCATATTTCTGAATAAAATATGTGTAGCACTTACATTTCCTTGTATAAGGAGACCAATGCTGCACACAGTATTCGAGATGTGGTCTCACTGGTGCCCTGTGTAACAAAAACGTAACATCCTCACCTTTGTGTTCAATTTATCTCACAGTAAAACGTAGCATCTCATTTGCCTTCTATACTACTTGCTGTAGTGCTAAATCCTTCAGCACCTCACAATTCTTGAAACTGTCCTTCACTAGGTAATACTCTGCATTTTTTTAACTCTTCCTGCCAAAATGAACAACTTGCCATTTCCCACATTATAGCCTGCCTGCCAGATTCTGCCTGCTTGGTCAATCAGTTTAAATTGGTCTGCATCCCTGTTATGTCATCTTCCCAACACACTTTCCTACCTATCTTTGTGTTGTGACGAAAGGTATGTAATTGATGTATCTTAATTTTTAAAAAAGAGTTTGGGTTTTATATTTGTGGCATATGGGAGTTGGTCTATTTTTGTGAAGTGGTTTAAAAACTAAGTCAATCTTTCTGGAAGCATTACTTTAAACCAGTTTGTATTGAGGTGCAGTTGATTCCCAGGAGTATTTAATTAGAAACCTACAAAGTTTATTCAAAGCTGAGAAAATATCAGCTTTCAGATGCATGAGAAGTCAAGAGAAAAGGCATCACAGCTCACAGTCTTGGACTGAGAAGCCAATTGTTCTGAAAGGGAAATTTCTCTGGATTTTTCAGATTTTTAAGAAGGCATATAGGATATTTAATTTTATTAGCTGAGGCAAAGTTATAAAGTGCTGATGCTGGGGAGCAGATGTGGTTTTGTTTCACCATGTTTCAAAATCTCTTAAATGGCCTTATGTGTGTAGATCTTTTAGTTTTGTGAAATAAGATGCTGTTTTATTGTTAAAATCGAATTCATAACTTTGCCTTCTTATGTTTCCATGAAAGTAAAACAAAAATCTATCAAATTATAGACAATAGACAATAGATGCAGGAGTAGGCCATTTGACCCTTCGAGCCAGCACCACCATTCATTATGACCATGGCTGATCATCCACAATCAGTGACCTGTTCCTGCCTTATCCCCATAATCCTTGATTCCACTATCTTTAAGAGCTCTATCTATCTCTTGCTTGAAAGTATGCAGAGAGTTGGCCTCCACTGCCTTCTGGGGCTGAGCATTCCATATATCCACCACTCTCTGGGTGAAGAAGTTTCTCCTCAACTCTGTTCTAAATGGCCTACCCCTTATTTTTAAACTGTTTCCTTTGGTTCTGGACTCACCGATCAGCGGAAACATACTTCCTGCCTCCAGATTGTCCAATCCCTTAATAATCTTATACGTCTCAATCAGATCCCCTCTCATCCTCCTAAACCCAAACATATACAAGCCCAGTCGCTCCAATCTTTCAACATATGATAGTCTCGCCATTCCGGGAATTAGGTTTCTTTCTGGGATCTGACTTGTTCAGTAATAACTTAAGCTGGGACTATAACAGTATCATCTGCAAATTTAGACATTCTGCCTTTTCCCACCTCATTGGTATAAATTGAGACCTTAATACAGACTTGATGCTCATGTCCATCAGTGCCTTAAGGTATAAAGTGGATGATGTAGTTAAGAAGGCATATGGATATTTAATTTCATTAGCTGAGGCAAAAGATTTAAGAGCTACAATGGTGTTCTGGATCTGTGCAATGTGCTGGTTAGGCCACAGCTAGTGCATTGTGTGCAGTTCAGGATTCCACATTATTGGAGGGATGTGATTGCACTGGAGAGGGTGCCTGGGTTAGGGTTTCAGTTCATAGAATGATAGAATCATACAGTATGGAAGAGGCCCTTCAGCCTATCAACTTTGTACTGCCAAACACTAAATCTGCACTAGTCCCACTTTCCAGTACTTGGCCCGTGCCCTTGAATGATACTTTAAGTGCTCATCCAAGTACTTTTTAAATGTTATGAGGTTACCTGTCTTAATTATTTTCCCAGGCACTGCATTCCAGGTCTCCAGCACCCTCTGGGTGAAATGTATTTTCCTCAAATGCCCACTAAGCTTCCTGCCTTTCACTTTATAATTATGCCCCTTGTTATTGAGCCTTTGACTAAGAGGAACAACTGCTTCCTATCCATCCTGTCCATGTCCCTCATAATGTTATAGACGTCTGTCAGATCCTCCTTTAACTTTCTCTGCTGAAAGAAAACAACCTGATTTTATCCAGAGACAACACCATGTGGAGCTGGAGAGCAAGCAGGCCAGGCAGCATCAGAGGAGCAGGAAGATCTGGACAATATCCAGGTTTGGGCTGACAAGTGGCAAGTAACATTTGCACCTGACAATTTGCTAGGCTATGACTATCTTCAATAAGAGAGAGTCTTACCATCGCTTCTTGGCTTTTAAGGTCATTGATGAAGCAACTGAAGATGGTTGGGCCTTGGACACTACCCTGAAGAACTACTGCAGAGATGTCCTGAATCTGAAATGACTGACCTCCAGCATCAACAACCATCTTCCTTTGTGCCAGGTATGACTCCAACCAGGAGAGTTTTCCCTGATACCCGCTGAATCCAGTTTTGGTAGGGCTCCTTGATGCCACACTCAGTGGAATACGGCCTTGACGTCAAGGGCTATCGCCCTTTTTCCAGTTGTGGGGCACCAGTCTCAGACAGACTTGAGAGAACCCCATCGGGAATTCAGGTGGAATGTCTTCATCCAGAGAGTGGGGAGAATGTGCAACCCAATCCCCACAGGGACAGGTGTCTCCCTGTCTCTCTCCATTTCTTTCTTTCTCTCTGTGTTTCTCTCTCTTTCTCCTCTCTGTCTTTCTGTCATTCTATGGAGGGCAAGACTGGCTCTGTTAATTAAGGATAATATGAGCATAATCCTGAGGAATGACCTAAATTTAGGAAACCAGGATACTGAAACAGTCTGGGTAGAAATGAGGAATGATAAAGGCAAAAGGTCACTTATGGCAGCTGTGCACAGGCCCCCTAACAATAGCATTATGTAGGACAATAGAGACATTAAGAAGAAATAATGGGAGCTAGTCAAAAGGGTACGGTGATTATAATAGGGATTTTTTTTACCCTGCTTTCTTCCCACAAATGCTGCCTGACCTGCTGAGTTTTTGCAGCAATTTCTGTTTTTGTACAAGATCAGTGAGATGGGATAAATTTCTGACCTAACAGGGAAAGTTACCCCTGTGTAGCAGTAACCATAATATGATTGAATTTTATTAGCAGTTTAAGGGAGAGAAGTGTGGATCCAAGACTGCTATTTTGAATTCTAAGGACATGAAAGATGAGCTAGTAAAAGTGAACTAGCAATTTAGGTTAAAGAACAGGCCAACATTTAAGCAGATATTCCAGAAAGTCAAAGGTACTATCAGACTGGAAGAAAAGATAGGTGATGCTAAGATAGGTACTAAGATTGTGCTAAGATAGGTGGTAGGTCAGACGATTGGATAGAATATTTTTTAAAAAGGAAAGAGTTACCAAAAGATTAACAAGGAGGGGAAGAACTAGAGTACAAGAGAAAGTTAGCCAAAAGTATGAAGAAACAGACAGAAAAACACTCTTCAGATATTAAAAAGAAAAAAAAGTTAATAAAGTAAGTGTTGGCCCTGTAAAAGATGATTCAGGGAATTTGTAAGGTGAGTACCAATGAAATGAAGATATTTGGCGTTGTTCTTCACCAGAGAGGATACTAGTAGTATCCTGGAATTAGCTGTAAAATGAAGGAGAGGGAAAAACTCAAGAAAATTATAGTTACCAGGGAAGAAATACTGCATAAATTTTTCAAACTGCAAGTTATAGAGCCACACAATTGTATCACAAGGAAAGAGACCCTTAAGTCCAACCAGTCCATGCCAATCATAATCCTAAACTAAACTAGTCTTACGTGCATGTGATCAGAGATAATGGGAGCTGCAGATGCTGGAGAATCCAAGATAACAAAGTGTGGAGCTGGATGAACACAGCAGGCCAAGCAGCATCTCAGGAGGACAAAAGCTGACGTTTCGGGCCTAGACCCTTCATCAGAAACGTCAGCTTTTGTGCTTCTGAGATGCTGTTTGGCCTGCTGTGTTCATCCAGCTTCACACTTTGTTACCTATGTGCATGTGCTTGGCTCATATCCCTCCAATATTTCTTAATCATATATTTATTTTAAAATCTTTTAAACATTGTAACTGTACCCATGTCCACCACTTCCTCTGGAAGTTCATTCCACACACAAACCACTCAGTATAAAAAAAGTTGCCCCTCATGTCATTTTTAAATCTTTCTCCTCTCACCTTAAAAATATGCCCCCTAGTCTTTACCCTTCCTCGGATTCGAAACATCAGCTTTCCTGTTTCTCTGATGCTGCCTGAGCTGCTGTGTTCCTCCAGCTCCACCCTGTGTTATCTCTGACTCCAGCATCTGCAGTTCTTGCTACCCCTCCACTAACACTGTCTGTGTTCTGCCGTTAAGCCAATTGGCAAGCTCACCCTGAGTCTCACGTGATTTAACTTTACTTAGTCAACCATGAAGAACCTTGTCAAAGGCTTTTACTGAAGTTGGCAAGTGTCCTAGGATTTCATTCCAGAGTCTTAAAAGAGGTAGCCAGAGAAACAGTTAACATGTTGGCTATGTATTTACCAAAACTCATAAGATTCAGGGAAGGTTTGTGTGCATTTAAAAATAGCTAATATAATTCCTTTCTTCAAAAAGGGAGGAGGGCCAGAAAGCAGCAAACTACAGGCCAGTTAGCTTAACATCTGTAATAGGGAAAATGTTAGAAGCTATTATTAAAGGCATGGCAACATAGCATTTGCATAAATTCAGGATAATCAGAGAGAGCCAACATGGTTTTGTCAAAGGGAAATTATTTTTAACTAATTTACTGGAAGTCTTTGAAGAAGTAGGTTGTGCAGGAGAGAAAGGGGAAACAGTGAATATTTAGATTTCCAGAAGGAATTTGAAAAGTTACCACAAATTGCAGCAAATAAAAGCTCACAAAACAGGGGGTAGCATTTGATTCGATTCATTTATTGTCACATGCATTTTGTTACAAAATACAGGGAGAAGTGTTGTCTAGTGTCACCACTCCCCAGTGCCATCTTAAAACATGCAAAAATAAATGAAAACATGGAATATAAAGGCACAAGAATAAAGAAATAAAGGGAAAGTGTTCAATTTGTGATGATGCTGGCACTTTAAAAAGGTTGTTTTGTGCCTGGCTTTTTTGAAGAGATGTTGCAAAGTCAGAGGTGCTGAAGAGTGTAGGGAGTAACAACTTGACAATGGAAAGGAGGTAGTCAGTTCTCCCAGTTCAGATTTTTTCTAGTTCTTGTTAGCAGTACCGGTTGCAAGATGTTTTGTGTGCCAGAAGTGCTGCAAGCTTCAGGAAAAGATTCCCCTGACTTCCTTGCAAACCTCTCTCTGGATATTGTTCCTTCCTACCTGTAAGAGTCTGTAATTGAATTTAACTTTTTGCCTAGGGATCTGTTTATGGGATGTTACTTTATTGGAACAGTTATTTGGTATCGGGTCTGTTAGGTTTTCCAAGTTAATCTAAATTCCACTTGCTTTTGCTTGTGTTTCAATTGCAGAGTTAAAATAAAATGTGTTTCGCTTAAATCCAAGTGGTTTAAGCATTTGCATCACACCTGGAACACACACTTCCCACCTGCCTTTAAAATGAGAAAAAGTTAGGGTCTAGGCTACCTTCTTAAAGTATTTTGAGGGGTTCTGGCCTGGTCCATAACAGATTGGGGTCTCTTGTCCGGATAATTCTATAATTCCATTTTTGGTTTAAGACTGTTGGACGCTAAGGAGGCGAGTGGCAGGTGTTAATATCTTTTTAGTACAAAGAGAAGTGCAAAGAAGTACAAAGAAAATTACAGCACAGGCCCCCCAAGCCTGCGCCGATCCAGATCCTCTGTCTAAACCTGTCACCTATTTTCCAAGGGTCTGTATCCCTCTGCTCCCTGTCCATTCATGTTCCTGTGTAGATACATCTTAAATGATGCTATCGTGCCCGCCTCTACCACCTCCGCTGGCAACGCGTTCCAGGCACCCACCACCCTCTGTGTAAAGAACTTTCCATGCATATCTCCCTTAAACTTTTCCCCTCGCACCTTGAAATCGTGACCCCTAGTAATTGAGCCCCCCCACTCTGGAAAAAGCTTCTTGCTATCCACCATGTCTGCACCTCTCATGATTTTGTAGACCTCAATCGGGTGTTTCAGGTGTTGAATTCAGTTGGTTTAAACAGGGCGTGCTCTTTCAGTCACGAAAAGTTTTCTGGAGGTGGAGGAAGTGACTTTAGTTGTTTTGCAAAAAGTGAGCAAGGCAAAACTGTTCAAATTGGCAGACAAGCTGGAGTTGGAGCTTCCTTTATCTGTGAGAAAAGGAGAAGTAATTAAAGCAACAGCTCTACATTTAAATTTGCTGGAAATGCAATCGGGTCTTTAGAAATGACTAGAATTTAATTGTGGATGAAGCAGCCAGAACATGAAAGAAAGCTGAAACAGTCGGAATTTCATTTAAAAGCAGGGGAAAGAGAAAGAGAAAGAATCGCCTAGCAGAACAAAAAGAAAAGGAGAGAATTGCTCTGGCAGAAGGGAACGAGAAAGAGAGAGAGGAAAAGTAGGAATAGGGTGAGTTTGAACTTCAGAAGTTGGCAAGTAGACAGGAAGGTCAACTTAAAAGGATGGAGGTGAAGGTAGAATGTAACATTAGAGAGGAGGATAGTGAGGATGAGCAAACCCATTGTTGCCAAAGGCCTGGTGGGGATCTGTTTAAATGTATCCAATCATTGCCTGAGTTTGACAAGAAAGCCTTTTCATCTCATTTGAGATGTTCAGATTCTCCATTTCCTCAGGACCTCATTTTTAAGGTAGTAGCATTTTGGGATATACGCAGATTCTTCTTCTGTGTATACAGTTTGATCCAACCGCTGCAGTTAATTTTTCTGAACTACAAATATCCACTTTTTGGAGGAGCAGGCAAAGAAGTTCCAGTATTAAGAGACACGGGATCATGTCAATCTTTCACATTGAGAGATGAGGAGATATATAATTCAGAGGGACTTTGCCAGAAAAAGTGCTAGTATGTGGAATTCATAGTGAGATGAGAAATGCTGTACTATGTAAAGTGAAGCTGGAATGTCCAGTGAAAAGTGGAGAAGTGGTGGTAGGAGTACCAGAGAAACTCTCGGCTCCGGGGATACAATTTGTCCTTGGTAACAATATAGCTAGATCACAGGTGAGAGTGATGCCTACGGTGGTTGAAAAGCCAGTGGAACATCAGGCAACTGAGGTATTCCAGAAGTATGTCCTAGGATTTTTCCTGACTGTGTGATAACAAAGTCACAAAGCCACAGGTTGAGGCAGGAGGAGAAATCAAAGAATAAAGATACGGAGGTTGAAGTACAATCATCACAGGCCATGTTTGATCAAATAGGTGAATCTAAACATAAACAAGTGGAGGACAAAGTGGATACTTGTAGTTCAGAAAAATTTACTGATTTGCAAATGAGATGAAAAACTGCAGCAATTGGATCAAACTGCATATACAGAAGAAAAATCTGAGTACATCCCAAAATGCTACTACCTTAAAAAATGAGGTCTTGATGAGGAAATGGAGACCATAACATATTCAGGAGAATGAGAAATGGGGAGACATTCATCAAGTTGTATTATCAGTGGGTTACAGAAAGGAGATGTTGTGGGTGGCACATGAATTAGCAGTAGGAATTCATTTTAGAGTAAGAAAATCTTAAGTGAAAATACAAAAATATTTTTATTGACCTAGACGGCAAGAGTTGAATTTTGCCAGACATGTCATTTGTATCAGGTAACTGGAAAAGCTCGGGCAGTGATAAACCAGTACCTCTAATACCAATAGATAATGGGAACTGCAGATACTGGAGAATCCAAGATAATAAAATGTGAGGCTGGATGAACACAGCAGGCCAAGCAGCATCTCAGGAGCACAAAAGCTGACGTTTCGGGCCTAAACCCTTCATCAGAGAGGGGGATGGGGAGAGGGTTCTGGAATAAATAGGGAGAGAGGGGGAGGCGGACCGAAGATGGAGAGTAAAGAAGATAGGTGGAGTGAGTATAGGTGGGGAGGTAGGGAGGGGATAGGTCAGTCCAGGGAAGACGGACAGGTCAAGGAGGTGGGATGAGGTTAGAAGGTAGATGGGGGTGCGGCTTGGGGTGGGAGGAAGGGATGGGTGAGAGGAAGAACAGGTTAGGGAGGCAGAGACAGGTTGGACTGGTTTTGAGATGCAGTGGGTGGGGGGGGAAGAGCTGGGCTGGTTGTGTGGTGCAGTGGGGGGAGGGGACGAACTGGGCTGGTTTAGGGATGCAGTTGGGGAAGGGGAGAGTTTGAAACTGGTGAAGTCCACATTGATACCATTAGGCTGCAGGGTTCCCAGGCGGAATATGAGTTGCTGTTCCTGCAACCTTCGGGTGGCATCATTGTGGCACTGCAGGAGGCCCATGATGGACATGTCATCTAAAGAATGGGAGGGGGAGTGGAAATGGTTTGTGACTGGGAGGTGCAGTTGTTTGTTGCGAACTGAGCGGAGGTGTTCTGCAAAGCGGTCTCCAAGCCTCCTCTTGGTTTCCCCAATGTAGAGGAAGCCGCACCGGGTACAGTGGATGCAGTATACCACATTGGCAGATGTGCAGGTGAACCTCTGCTTAATGTGGAATGTCATCTTGGGGCCTGGGATAGGGGTGAGGGAGGAGGTGTGGGGGCAAGTGTAGCATTTCCTGCGGTTGCAGGGGAAGGTGCCGGGTGTGGTGGGATTGGAGGGCAGTGTGGAGCGAACAAGGGAGTCACGGAGAGAGTGGTCTCTCCGGAAAGCAGACAGGGGTGGGGATGGAAAAATGTCTTGGGTGGTGGGGTCGGATTGTAAATGGCGGAAGTGTCGGAGGATGATGCGTTGTATCCGGAGGTCGGTGGGGCGGTGTGTGAGAACGAGGGGGATCCTCTTTGGGCGGTTGTGGCGGGGGCGGGGTGTGAGGGATGTGTTGCGGGAAATACGGGAGACGCGGTCAAGAGCGTTCTCGATCACTGTGGGGGGAAAGTTGCGGTCCTTGAAGAACTTGGACACCTGGGATGTGCGGGAGTGGAATGCCTCATCCTGGGAGCAGATGCGGCGGAGGCGGAGGAATTGGGAATAGGGGGTGAAATTTTTGCAGGAGGGTGGGTGGGAGGAGGTGTATTCAGGTAGCTGTGGGAGTCGGTGGGCTTGAAATGGACATCAATTACAAGCTGGTTGCCTGAGATGGAGACTGAGAGGTCCAGGAAGATGAGGGATGTGTTGGAGATGGCCCAGGTGAACTGAAGGTTGGGGTGGAAGGTGTTGGTGAAGTGGATGAACTGTTCGAGCTCCTCTGGGGTGCAAGAGGCGGCGCCGATACAGTCATCAATGTACCGGAGGAAGAGGTGGGGTTTGGGGCCTGTGTAGGTGCGGAAGAGGGACTGTTCCACGTAACCTACAAAGAGGCATGCTTAGCTGGGGCCCATGCGGGTGCCCATGGCCACCCCCTTAGTCTGTAGGAAGTGGGAGGAGTCAAAAGAGAAGTTGTTGAGGGTGAGGACGAGTTCAGCTAGGTGGATGAGGGTGTCGGTGGAGGGGGACTGGTCGGGCCTGTGGGACAGGAAGAAGCGGAGGGCCTTGAGGCCATCTGCATGCGGAATGCAGGTGTATAGGGACTGGACGTCCATGGTGAAGATGAGGTGTTGGGGGCCAGGGAATTGGAAGTCCTGGAGGAGGTGGAGGGCGTGGGTGGTGTCACAGACGTAGGTGGGGAGTTCCTGGACCAAAGGGGAGAAAATGGAGTCCAGGTAGGTGGAGATGAGTTCGGTGGGGCAGGAGCAGGCTGAGACGATGGGTCGACCAGGGCAGGCAGGTTTGTGGATTCCCCCAGACCTCCCACTGACTGAGGACGAACAGTCAGTCCTTAGTAAGGGGCTCACCTTTGTCCCCCTACAACCACACATCAACGAATACCAGTCACGATTGGACATAGAGCAGTTTTTCCGCTGTCTTCGCCTCCATGCCTACTTCTTCAACCGGGAGCCTAACCCTCCCTCCACTGACCCCTTCACCCGCTTCCAACACAAGTCCTCCTCCTGGACATCACCCCTAGGCCTCCTACCCTCCCTCGACCTCTTCATCTCCAACTGCCGTCGAGACATTAACCGCCTCAACCTCTCCACCCCTCTCACCCACTCCAACCTCTCCCCCGCAGAACGGGCAGCCCTCCGCTCCCTCCACTCCAACCCCAACCTCACCATCAAACCCGCAGACAAGGGTGGCGCAGTGGTAGTATGGTGCACTGACCTCTACATCATCGAGGCCAAACGCCAACTCTCCAACACCACCTCCTACCGCCCCCTCGATCATGACCCCACACCCGAGCACCAAACCATCATCTCCAACACCATTCATGACCTCATCACCTCAAGGGACCTCCCACCCACAGCCTCCAACCTCATTGTTCCCCAACCCCGCACGGCCCGTTTCTATCTCCTTCCCAAAATCCACAAACCTGCCTGCCCTGGTCGACCCATCGTCTCAGCCTGCTCCTGCCCCACCGAACCTGGTATGGTCACCCTCTCAGGCTCATATCCTTTCTGGTTTGATGCAACACACAAACGAGGTAGCAGAGAGACAGCAGCCCTGCCTGACTCCTTATCTGATGGAGGCTGGGCTCCTGATGTTTGTGCAATCAGATCCAATTGCAAATTCTTTTCTCTAATGAGACACCACAGGTAACAAAACAAAGAAACTGCATTGATGTTGTTTCGGGTCGGGGCCCTTCTTCAGATTTCTGAAGAAGGGTCCCGACCAGAAAGGTCAGCTCCTCTGGTGCTGCCTGACCTTCTAAGTTCCTTCAGCTCTACACCTTGTTACCTCTGACTCCAGCATTGGCAATTCTTACTCTCTCTAACTGCATTGATGTAGTGATTTTCACAAGTGCTTTACAGCTGCTGGAACCATGTGTCAATGTACCATCAACTGTCATAACATCATTTATTTATTCATTCACAGGACGTGGGCATTGCTGGCTGGGTCAGCATTTATTGCCTGACCCTTGTTGCCTCTTAAGAAGGTGGTGGTGAGCTGCCTTCTTGACCCGCTGCAGTCCATGCTGTAGGCAGACCCACAAAGCAGTTATGGATGGAATTCCAGGATTTTGGTCCAGCATCAGTGAAGGAACAGCGATATATTTCCAAGGATGGTGAAGTTTTAAGGAGAAAGATCCCAGAAATTAGAATGAGGGATATGTATTGGTCCTGAACACCAGGTTATGGTTAATGTTACAGTTGGTATTAATATTATGGTTAGCATTAGGATTCATGTTATTGGGATTAGGATTAGGGTTAGATTTAGAATTAGGGTGAGCATACAGGTTTGGGTTAGGGTTAATCTTGCTGTTAAGTTTAGGGTTAGGGATTAAGAATCATGTTCAGGTTAGAGGTACAGTTTTCCCCAGGGTGGAAGAGTCAGTTACCAGGGGCCATGGGTTTAAGGTGTGAGGGGCAAGGTTTAAAGGTAATGTACGAGGCAAGATTTTTACACAGAGGGTGGGTGCCTGGAACTCGCTGCCGGGGGAGATTGTGGAAGCAGATATTAAAGTGACTTTTAAAGGACTTCTTGACAAATACATGAATAGGATGGGAATAGAGGGATGTGGTCTGTGGAAGGATCGGGGGTTTTAGTTGTGACAGGCAGCATGTCAGGAGGGCCGAAGGGCCTGTTCCTGTACTGTAATTTTCTTTGTTCTTTGTAATCTCAGTGTTAAGTTTAGAGTTATGGTTAGGATTCACATTCAGGTTAGGGTTAATCTTGCTGTTAAATTTAGAATTAGAATTAGGATTAAGGTGTGGTTTTAATCCTTAAATTCCTACTCATAAAATAAGGTCTTAGAAAATAAGTCACCTGGCTTGAGGAATTAAAAGGACAGAGGAAAAGAAAATGAATCACCAATTAATGATTAATAATCTTGTTTCTTACGCTTAAAAATTCTGCGCAGGATTAGGAATGTGGTTTACCAATTTAACAAAGTGTGGAGCTGGATGAACACAGCAGGCCAAGCAGCATCTCAGGAGCACAAAAGCTGACGTTTCGGGCCTAGACCCTTCATCAGAGAGGGGGACGGGAGAGGGAAGTGGAATAAATAGGGAGAGAGGGGAGGCGGACCGAAGATGGAGAGAAAAGAAGATAGGTGGAGAGGAGAGTATAGTTGGGGAGGTAGGGAGGGGATAGGTCAGTCCAGGGAAGACGGACAGGTCAAGGAGGTGGAATGAGGTTAGTAGGTAGGAAATGGAGGTGTGGCTTGGGGTGGGAGGAAGGGATGGGTGAGAGGAAGAACAGGTTAGGGAGGCAGAGATAGGCTGGAGATAATGGGAACTGCAGATGCTGGAGAATTCCAAGATAATAAAATGTGAGGCTGGATGAACACAGCAGGCCAAGCAGCATCTCAGGAGCACAAAAGCTAATAAAATGTGAGGCTGGATGAACACAGCAGGCCAAGCAGCATCTCAGGAGCATAAAAGCTAATAGTGCTCCAGAGATAGGCTGGACTGGTTTTGGGATGCAGTGGGGGGAGGGGACGAACTGGGCTGGTTTTGGGATGCGGTGGGGGAAGGGGAGATTTTGAAACTGGTGAAGTCCACATTGATACCATTGCGCTGCAGGGTTCCCAAGCGGAATATGAGTTGCTACCATTGGGCTGCCAATTGGTTTACCAATTTGTTTGATTTTGTCGTCCCCTAGTGGTGCTAAATCAATCTTCCCTAAACCATTGTGTGTCTTCAAACAGGAGGAAGCCACTCAGGCATCGGCTTTCGAGAATCTTCCCTCAATCTCCTTCACTTCAGGGAGCTCACCTTCTCCGACCTGACTTCGTCACTAAAACCCCCTCGTGTCTGGAACTATTCGGGGGAAATCCCCACTGTGCCCTCTTTCAGACTCACACATTTTACCCAAAGTCTGGGAATACAAACTCTCGCTGGGACCTAAGCCAAGTTTTATAAAGGTTTAGAACAACTTGCCTGCTGTTGCACACAACACTACTATTTCTAAAGCTGAGACCATGGCTATGGGATCTAGAGAAGTCCTGCCACCCTCAAAGAGGGAATTTACTTTATCTGTGAAATAAAACTAATTAAAAGTAACAGTTCATGAGCAGAAGGGCTTAATGAGCTGATAGACTTAAAAAAGACCCTTCACTTTATTTAACTCTGACCCACAAAATGAACATTGTCCACTCACATGGAAACTCAGAAGGTAGTAGTAGATGTAGGCCATGTGACCCTTCAAATGTGCTCAACCATTCAACACGATCATGGCTCATCCTCTACCTTAATGCCATATTCCTGCTCTCTTTCCATACCTTGACACATTTAAAATCTACAAATATCTGTCTCTCTTGAATATATGCAGTGACTTGCCCTACACAGCCTTCCATAGTAAAAAAAATTCCACAGGTTCACCACTGTCTGAGTGAAGCAATGTTTCCTCATCTCAGTCTAAAACGGTCTACTCTGTATCCTGAGACTGCCCCCACGGTTCAAGAATTGTGGACTGGCACGGTGGTTCAGTGGTTAGCACTGCAGCCTCATGGCATCAGGGACCTGGGTTCGATTCCAGCCTCTGGTAACTGTTTGTGTGGAGTTTGCACATTCTCCCCATGTCTGCGTGGGTTTCCTCCAGGTGCTCTGGTTTCGTCCCACAGTCCAAAGATGTGCAGGCTAGGTGGATCGGCCATGCTAAATTGCCTGTAGTGTTCGGGGCGTGTGGGTTATAGGGGGACTGGTCTGGGTGGGATGCTCCAACGGGCAGTGTGGACTTGTAGGGCCGAAGGAGCTGTTCCCATACTGTAGGGAATCTAATCCCCAACCAGGGGAACCATTCTCCCTGCATCTGTCTCTCCAGCCCTGCTAAAATTTTATGCATTTCAATCAAATCCCCTCTTATCCTCCTAAACTCCAGTGAATACAGGCCCAGCCAAACTTCATAGAACAGTCCTGCTAGCCCCAATATCAGTTGAATGAATCTGTCCTGCCCTTCCTCTCCTTATATATCCTCTCCTTAGGTACGGAAATCCGAACTGCTCAGTGCCCCAATTCTCACAGAGGCCCTCCATAAGTGCAGTAATACATCCCAACTTCTGTACACAATGTACAAACTCCCCTTGACAGAAGAAGCTGAGCTCCTGGAGCTGGGGGCAAATGCAAAAGGGAAATCCCAGGCTGGCATTTGGAGAACAAAAATCTGTGGAATTCTGTTCAAGGTGTGCCCCTATGCTCACCCCCCTGGGCGAGGCTCATTATACCTGGGCTTCCAAAATGTCAAGACCCTTGCCACCTCTCACAGCCGTCTATGGCCATTCCCCACTCACCAACGGGTGATGGTAATCTTCTTGGCATCACATGGGAGGATGCTGGGTAAGGCCTGTTCTGGATAATTGAATCCAATCCTTGGAAGTGTTCCAAGCTGTAATAAACGCACATGCCTCACCTCCTGCCCAGGAAACTCTCACTCGGAAAAGACTTGATTGCCCTTAAAACCCTAATTCATGAACACTGACATCCATGCCTCTCTAGGCGTCAAAACGTTTCAATCTTTGGCCATTACAGAAATACAGAGTATTTCATCCCAAAATCCTTCCATATCAGCCTCAGCTGTTATGCTGCTTGCAAAATGCAAGTTGTTGTTGGTCTCATTTACTCTCAGTAGACCCAGCACCCTTATCTTGAAGAGGTTGAGTGTGAACAGGAAGTTTGCCCAGAGAGCTTAATGTTCCTGAAAAACACTTTGAGTGAGGATTGAGACAGTTCACCTAGGTTGCAGTGTTTAAAGGGCTGTGGTTATCGATGAAAACATCAATAATGCAGCAGCAAAGCAAGTGTGGGAAGTCCTGTCATTTGGGGGGGCAGGGGTTGGAGTTGGGGGTGGGGGGGGCTTGGCCATCAGACGGACTAAGGAGAAAGAAGAACCTGCATTTATGTAGCGCCTCTCCCATAACTTCTGGACATCACGAAGCTTATTGTAGCCACCAGAACATTTTTGAAGCACAGTTGTTGCTGAAAAATGCAAAATACAAGTTGTTGTTGTTGAACATTTGCTTGCAAGAAGATCCTGGAGCAGCAAATGTGATAATGATAGGGGTGTAATTTTTATTGAGAAGATTGGTTTAGAGTTAATATTGACTGGGACACTGGCAAGAGCTTTGATGGTCTTTTTTAAATATCCGGAAGTGGTCTGACACGCAACCACTAAATTTCACAAGTTTGGAAGGTGCTGTGATAGGGGCATCAGCCAGTTGTTACAGTGTACAGACAGTGCTGTGTTGCTGGTGAAGAGCATGAATGTCAGTAAGGTTCCAATCACGCAGGCTGCTTTGTCCAGGATGGTGGGGAACTGCACTCATCCAGGATAGTGGGTAGTATTCCATCGCAGTCCTCTGAATGTGCAGCACTTCACTCTGTCCGCATCAATCCCCGTTTCACCATCAAACCCGCTGATAAAACGTGCGGCGGTGGTAGTGTGAACTTTGGACCTCTACGTCACAGAGGCCGAATGCTAACTCTCCATTACTGTGTCCTACCTCCCCGATGACCACGACCCCACCATGGCCCGACAAGCCTCTGTGTCCCACACTGTCCATGACCTCATCGCCTCCCGTGTCCTCCCCCCCAGCCTTATAGACCCCCAGCCCTGCACTGCCCGGTTCTACCTGCTCCCCAAGATCCACAAACCCAACTAACCCGGTCGACCCATCATCTCCGCATGCTCCTGCTCCACTGAATTCATCTCATCCTATCACCACTCCATTCTCTTTCCCCTTGTTCCAGGCACTCCCCACTTACATCTGGGACACAAACCACGCCCTCCATCCTGTTGGAAAATTCCAGTTCCCTGGCCCCTAGTGCTTCATCTTTACTAAGGATGTGCAATCCCTGCACATGTCCAGACCCCACAAGGACAGCCTACAGGCCCTCAGTCTTTTTCTCTCTAACAGACCATCCAGTTCCACCCCTCCACCCCCAACGATACCCTCCTCCACCTCGCCAAACTAGTCCTCATTCTTAGTAATGTTTCCTTCAATTCTTCCCACTTTCTCCAAATCCAGGGGATGACCATGGGCACTCACATGGGCCCAGCTGCGCCTCCCTGTTTGTCGATTATGTCAAATAGTCCCTCTTCAGTATGTACACCGTTCCCCAACTCTTCCACTGTTACATCAATCACTGCATTGGTACTGCATCCTGCACCAGGCTGAACTGGAGCAGTTCTTCGTCTTTGTTAGCAACTTTCATCTCACCCTCAAATTCACTTGGTCTTTCCTTCTTTGGCCTCCCCTTCTTTGGCTTCTCCATTTCCAATTCAGGTGACAGTTTATGGACTGACATTTACTATAAACCCACAGATTCCCATAGCTACCTAGAGTACATCTTCTCCCACTCTGTATCCTGCGAAAACTCTATCCTATTTTCCCAATTCCCCCGTCTCCGCTGCATCTGCTCTGGCAAGGAACCATTCCAATCCCAAGCATCCCGGATGTCCACCTATTACAAACAATGCTTTTTTCCTCCCTCTGTCATGCAGACAGCCCTCCACCATGCCTCCTCCATTCCCTGCTCCACAGCACTTAACCACTCCCCTCCTTCCAAACATAATAAAGATAGGGTCCCCTGTATCCTCACTTTCCAGCCCCACCAGCCTCTGCATCCAATGCATCATCCTCAAACACTTCCACCAACTCCAATTAGACCCCACCACCCAAAACATCTTCCATCCCCTCCCACTCCTCTCCACCTTCCGCAAGGACCACTCCCTTTGCCGCTGATTAGTTCATGCCACACTCCCCTCCAACCATTCCAATCCACCTGGTACCTTCTCCTGTAACTGTAAAAGATGCCATACCTGCCCATGTACCATCTCCCTCACCTCCATCCAAGGCCCTCAACAGGCCTCTCAGGTGAGACAGAGCTTCACCTGTGTCTCCTCCAACCTAGCCTATTGCATCTGGTGCTCCTGATGTGGCCTTCTCTACATCGGTGAGACCAAACATAGACAACGTGACTGTTTTGCTAAGCATCTTCGCCTGGTCCATAATGGCCAACCTAACCTTCTGGTCACCACCCATTTCACTCACCGCCCCACTCCCCACCTGCTCCCCCTCCGACATTTCCGTCCTCAGCCTCATCCAGTGTCGCAGTGACTCAGAACGCAAATTTGAACAACAGCATCTTCTACCTGGGCACCCAACAGCCCAGAGGACTCAACATGATTTCTCCAATTTCAAATAACCTTCCCACCCATCCCCTGGTTCCCTTTCCAGCCCTACCTCCTCCCTTCCACTCTAGCAACCAACTAGATTCATCCCTCCCATCGATCAACCAGGTCATACTTACTACCAGGTCCACCTATCACCACTATTCTGCTACCCTGCACCCCCCACCTTTATTGCAACTCCCCCCTTTCCTCACAGGCAGTCCTGAAGAAGGATAATACTCGAATTGTTGACTTCTCCTCCTCTAGATGCTGCCTGGCTTGCTGTGTTTTTCCAGCCTCCTGTTGTCTACCCTGGATTCCAGCATCTGCAGTTATTTTTTGTTGCAGTCCTGACTTGTGACTTGTAGGTGGGGCATGGAGGGTCAGGTATTGCGGAATCAGGAGATAGGTTTCCCTGCCAAATTACACTACTACTAAGGATACAAGGTAGATCATATCTTGGTTGGCATGGATGTGTTGGACCTAAGGGTCTGTTTCCATGCTGTATGCCTCTATGACTCTAAAATAGCCATGGTATTTTTTTCACTTATTAACCACCACCAGAAAATTAACCATGTTTCATGATTGATTAGTTTACATGCAAAGCCTATTAAAGACAATGCAGACCAACAAAGGTGAAGGGGAGGGAGGGATAGCAGTGGGGGGCAGCTTTTCTGCTTTCTTTGGAATGGCGGGGGAATCTTGATCGAAACAATTGAAACTTGGAATTCAATCTGGAAAAATCTGAGGGGATGCCGTTACAAAGGACAAACAAGACAAGGGAATACGTGATGAACAGTAGGACCCTGGGGAGCACCAAGGATCAGAGGAACCTCGGTGTGCAAATCCACCAGTGCCTTAAGGTTTTATGACAGGTGGATAATGTAGCTAAGATGGCTTTAGACAAAGAGCAGGGAGTTTATGCTGGAACTGTATAAAGTGTTGGTTAGGCCACAACTGGAGTACTGTGTGCAGTTCTGGAATCCAATTATAAGAGGGATTTGAGAACACAGGAGAGGGTGCAGGGGAGATTGACCAGGCTGTTGCCTGAGCGGAATAATTTCATTTATGAAGACAGATTCAACAGACTGGGGTTATTTTACTTAGAGCAGAGGAGATTTAAAGTGTCCATAATTGAGATGTAGA
Source organism: Stegostoma tigrinum (assembly GCF_030684315.1). Lineage (NCBI taxonomy): Eukaryota > Metazoa > Chordata > Chondrichthyes > Orectolobiformes > Stegostomatidae > Stegostoma > Stegostoma tigrinum. Next base: position 14,787,451 of record NC_081398.1, read on the forward strand.
AAATTATGAGAAACAAAGACGGGAAGCAATGTTCCCCTTGATGAAGGGATCGATGACCAGGGGACATACATTAACGTAAGGGGATTAGTGATGTGAAGAATTTTTTTTCACCCAGAGGGTGGTGGGAATCTGGAATTCACTGCCTGTATGGGTGGTAGAGACAGAAACCCTAATAACAATTTACATGTACATGTTTTTCAAAGGCAAACACAAATAAATAATTATAAATATTTACAGATAATTAAATCTGGTTCACTCATGCCCTTTAGGGAAGGAAATCTACCATCTTCACCTGGGCGGAACCTACACTTGACTCCAAACTCACAGCAACATGATTGTCAACTGCATTTGAGCTTGGGCTGCTTTGGTAGCTGAGGAATCGTGAATATCGCTGAGCTGTGCAATATCAGTAAACATCCCCATTTCTGACATTATGATGGGGGTGAGATCATTGATGAAGCAGTTGAAGATGTTTGAGTCTAGGACATGACCCTGAGGAAGTCCTGCAGATATGTCCTGGAGCTGAGATTTCTGACCTCCAACAACCACAACCAATCACAATTGACATGCTAGGTATGACTCCAACCAGTACGGAGTTTGCCCCCAATACCCACTGATTCTAGTTTTGCTTGGGCTTCTTGATGCCACACTTGGTTAAATGCCACCTCGATGTCTAGGGCTGTCACTCTCACCTCACCCTCTGGAATTCAGCTCTTTTGTCCATGTTTGAACCAAGGCTGTAATGAGGTCAGGAGTTGAGTGGCCCTGGTGGAACCCAAACTGGGCGTCACTGAGCAGGTTATTGCTGAGCAGGTGCTGCTTGAAAATGCTGTTGGTGACACCACAGCCGTGCACACAGATCCTGTGCGGACTGGCTGGCGGGAGTATTTGCAGACATCTTTAACCTCTCCCAAGCACAATGTGAGGTTCCCACATGCTTCAAGAAGACCACTATCATTTCAGTGCCAAAGAAAAATCAGGCACTGCGCATTAATGATTACCACAAGGTAGCTCTGACAGCATTGTTATGAAGTGCTTCGAGAGGTTGGTAATGGCACACATCAACTCCAGCCTCGCAGAATGCCTTGACCCACTATCATTTGCCAACCGTTGCAATAAGTCCTTGGCAGATGCCATCTCCCTGGCTGTACACTCATTCCGGGAACACCGAGATAACAAGGGCACCTATGTCAGACTCCTATTTACTGACTTTAGCTCCACCTTCAACACCATAATTCCAACCAAACTCATCTCAAACTTGGGCACCTAGGACTAAACTCCCTACTCTGCAACTGGATCCTCAACTTGCTGACCCAAAGATCTCAATCAGTAAGGATAGGTGACAACTCCTCCTCCAAAATAACCCTCAATATCGGTGCCCCGCAAGGCTGCGTACTCAGCCCCTTACTATACACATTATATCCTCACACTGTGTGGTGAAATTCTGCTCTCACTCCATTGAGGGTTGGATCTCTAACAATGACGAGACAGAGTACAGGAACAAGATAGGCAGCTTAGAGGCATTGTGTAAAGACAGCAATCTCTCCCTCAACATCAACAAAATGAAAGAGCTGGTCATCAACTTCAGGACGTGGAGTGGAGGACATGCATGAAATTACAGTGAGTTGAGTATGCAGCGCAGTCCATCACGTAAATCAGCCTTTCTTCCATTGACTGCACATACACTTCCCACTGCCTCAAGAGAGCAGCTAACTGTACTGTTCCAGGGTGGTTAGAACACTGGTATCTATGACAATGTGGAAAATTGCCCAAGTATGTCCTGTACACAACAAGCAGGACAAATCCAACCCGACCAATTATGGCTCCATCGGTCTCCTCTCGATCATCAGTAAAGTGATGGAGGGTGTCAGTAACAGCGCTATAACGCAGCACCTGCTCAGCGACGCTCAGACACACAGACACGGGGAGAATGTGCAAACTCCACACAGACGGTTGCCTGACAGTGGAATCAAACCCCAGGTCCCTGGTGCTGTGAGGCAGCAGTGCTAACCACTGAGCCCTGTGCCACCCTATATGGTAGACCAGGTTAGAACATGTACAGGTGAACATGTTTTGAATATGCAAAGTTTGTCTTGGGCTTTGAATGGAGGTGAGAGGGGAGGGGTGCTTAATTAAACTAATTTTGAAATTCAGTAAAGAAACTTCTAAAAAATATGTATTTGGAGATTTAAAATATAGTGAATTAATAATATTTTTAAATTAGCATTTTGGTCACATGTTTGAAAATTTTAAAATAGATTGAGGTCTTTAAAAGGGGAAGATCTGCGGAGAACCGGAGGGAGCTGCATGGCCTTGCTCATGGGGGCCTGCAGGCCTGTCTCATGAGCAGTAGCACATGGGAATGCAGCGAGTCCTGGACAGACTGGTGTGAGGAGATAATTCTTACCTTAGTACACCATAATGTTAACCCCTTAATATATTCCTATTTGTAACTTATTTTCGATTATGTAATTATGCTACTACTTTTATCCCTCTGCTGTATCAAAGAATTAGACCTAGGTACTTGTATACAAGATATCTAAGAAGGCAGATATTGTAAATGTTTTCCACTGTAGTCCTACAATGGGGCACATGTGACAATAAAAGGAAATTGTAATTATATTTTGAATTATTAATATTTTGCAAGTATAATGCATGGCCTTTTATTGATGAGGTTAGTCGTTTGAAATGGATTTTGGACGGAGTAGCCCCGCCCCCAGAGCCTACAGCCCCACCCTCGACCCCGCCCCCAGGCCCACAGCCGCTCCGCCTACCGCCAGGACCTCCAACCACGCCCTCTGCCATCATGTCCTCCAACCACGCCACATGACCTTGCAGCCCCGCCTATGGTCAGCCAGCACCGCCCTTGGTCCTCCAATCCTTTCCCTTACTCCTCCAGTCCTCATTCTTCATTACGTTGCTTCCCCCCCCACGCCCGGCCGAATATCTCTGTCCGTCCCGTCAACCACCAATCCTGCCTCGCTTCTGGTCGCACGTCCCCCACGAATTGTCTTCTAGACCCAACCCCTGTCCTCCAACATTCCTCCGTGCCTCCTACCCTGCACCCCCCCAAGCTTCCAGCTTAGTCTTCCAGGCCTACCCGTCGTGTTCCAGCCCGAAACCTCGTCCTCCAGCTCACCCCTTGCCCTTGCAGCCCCACCCTCTGGTCCTGTACTTGTCCATCTCCGCTTCCGGACCCTCCCTTTCCTCTTGGTCCCGCCCCCTTGTCGCCCAAAACTGCCCCGCCCCACTTGGAACTCCAGTCCCGCCCCCTTCACACTAACCCCGACAACGTTATCCTCCAGGCCCCGCCTCCTTTCCCCGGTTTTGTTCCCCCTTCGTCCTCTATTTCCGCCCCTATTGCCCCCTGGTCCTCTAGCCCCGCCCCCTCGGTGATTGACAGGGTAATGGCGGCGCCGCGGCGCTGGTGAGAAGCGGGAGACTGGGAGATTTGAGCCGCTGTCCGCCCGTCAAACCCCGGCCCCGGGATGTCGGCCACGGCTCGCCGCAAGCAGGAGGAGAAGCACCTGAAGCTGGTGCGGGAGTTAGGATCGCGGCCCCACAACCGGCAGTGCTTCGAGTGTGAGCAGCGGGGTCCGACCTACATCGACATCACGGTGGGCAGCTTCGTGTGTACGTCCTGCTCTGGCATCCTGTGAGTACCGGGGAACAGAGACAGGGCCCGGGGACTGGCGGGTACCCGAGGCCAGGGCCGTGGGGGGCTGGGAGGGTACTCGAAGCCATGGACTGGGGGCCTGGCGGGTATCCGAAGCTGGGACCATGAGATCGGGAACTAGGCCCTGGAGAGTATTTGAGTCTATGTGACTGAGGCCTAGACTATACTTGAGACGGGCCACTGCGGCCTACACAGCCCCTGGGGCCTGGAGAGAACATGAGGCAGGGACCTGGGCCCGGCCCACGGGGGAGGGTGCACGAAATTGCGGCCTGGTGCTAAGGAGGGCGTGTATGGCTTGGGGTCTGGGTCCTAGAGTAGACTAGACAGGAAAGGGATCTGTATAATAAGCTGTTCTGGGAGCCCGACTGTAACTTGATCCCTCGGCCTCAAGATCTACATTATGTCCTGACGTGCGGTAAAGAATCAAGGCAATAGAACCTGGAAAATTCTTATACTGTGTGTACCTAGTCCATGAATTCCTGAAGTTTGCAGTGCTCCTGTTATAGACATTATATTGTGACTGCAACTCCGTTCTGTATCGATTCTGTTTATTTTAAACTCCTGACAGCTAGCTTGAGCAGTCGTATTTTGTTATACTGTGTGCTGGATGTGTACAGGAGCCAAGTCCAGTAAACTGGGAATAAAGCTTTTTTTTAAGAATCATAGAATTCCTACAGTGGAGTCCATTGCAGCCCATTCAGCCCACACTGACATTCCGAAGAACGTCCCACCCCTATAACCCTGCATTTCCACGGCTAATCCACCCAGCCTGCTTATCTTTGGACAGTTGGAGGAAACCCACAGGGAGAATGTGCAAACTCTGCACAGAGAGTCATCCAATGGTGGAATCAAATGTGGGTTCCTGGTGCTGTGAGGCAGCAGTGCCAACTGCTGAGCCACTGTGCTACCCACTCTGTGGAGCAAGTAAGACATTTTATATGACATCAATATAAGTGTAACACACAGAGATATTGGGAACTGCAGATGCTGGAGAATCTGAGATAACAAAGTGTAGAGCTGTATGAAGACAGTAGGCCAAGCAGCATCTTAGCACAAAAGCTGACGTTTCAGGACGGTCTAGGCCTGGATGTGTTCATCCAGCTCTACACTTCGTTATCTAAGTATAACATACATTTGAGGCTTCTTATATGTAGCATAAACACTTTACTGAGTCAAACACTAATTATATACTGCATGAGGTATTCTGACTGTACCATATGCTGACTGGAGCGTGTATGCCATGATTATAGCACATTCAGAGGTATAAAATACTATATTGAGATTGTGTGCTGACTATGTACCATACTGAACCATGCAAAGTACCATACTAAGTAGTGGACATGTGCAACAGTCATCTTTTGTATAGCCTTTAGAATACACTTAAACAATTGTAATCCAGAAGCACTTGGTACTTAGTTATAGAAAGCAATATTAGACTAGGTGACTAAAAGCCTGGTCACAAAGGAGGATTTTAACCAGGAGTGAAAAAGAGGATTGGATGTCCTGCAGGCTGACTGTTAGTGATATGGAGTTGGTAGATGTTCAACAGGCCAGAATTGGCAGCTTGGAGGCACCTAGACAGCTTGTAAGGTTGCAGAAGGTTACAGTAATAGGGAGAGGGCAACGCCCTAATTTTTGAAATTGACATGTTGCTTATGGAGCTGTAGCAGGTCCGTGAGCACAGGAGCTGAAAGGTAAGTTGGACCAGATGTGAGTAAGGGCCTTTCATCTGGAAAAATGTCACGTGAAAAATATTAGACACAAGATTGATGCGGGGAGAAAAGTTTGTTGTAATTTTAGGGATGGGAGATCATTGGAAAGAATTGAATAGATGTGAAGGATAGTTAAGGGTATTGTAGTATCCTCCTATGTCACTGATTACTGTGCAACCGTCACACTCCTGGCAATGGTGTGACTTGGAATAAGAGCTGAGACTATTATAACTCTGTCAGAGGTGCTTGCAGAACTGCTTGGATTGAACCATGAGTCACCTGATTTAGGAACACACCACAGGTAGAAGAACTCCTTGGCATCATCTTCCAAATCCATTACCTCTATTCATTTAGAAAGGCAAGGGCAACAGATACATAGGAAGACTATCCTCCTGCAAATTCCGTCCAAACCACTCCAATCTGACTTAGAAATATATCACTGTTCCTTCAGTGTTGCTGGGTCCAAATACTAGAATTCCTTCCATAATGCGTTGTGAGCCTATCTACAGCACGTGGATTATAATGGTTTGAGAAGACAGCTCACCACCACTTTCACCAGGGAAACTCAAGATGGGAATCAAATGCTGACCCAGCCAATGGCACCCATATTTGTTGAATGAAGTTTTAAAAAAAAACTTGAGCAGTGGGTGATCAGTATTAGAGTCCAGCAAAGAAGTACTTTTGGGCAGAAGTAAACTAAACCCTGAAACTATTAGTAGATAGGTTGGTAAAGAAGGTGTGTGGCATGGTTTCTGTCATTGTTTGGGGAGTACAAGAGTCAGGATGTCATGCTGCAGCTTTGTAAAACTTTGCTTAAGCCGCACTTAGAGAATTGGGTTCAGTTCTGGTCACTGCATTACAAGATGGATGTGGAGGCTTTAGAGAGGGCGCAGAAGAGATTTGTCGGGATGCTACCTGGTTTAGAGTGTACGATCTATTAGGAGAGGCTGGCCAGACTAGGATTGTTTTCTCTGGACCGGCAGAGGCTGAAGGGAGACCTGACAGTCTATGAAATTATGAGCTGCATTGGGTTGACCGTCTGAATCTTTTTCGCAGAGTTGAAATGTCTTAAATAAATGTCATGCATTTGAGGTGAGAGGGGGAGAAGTTCAAAGCAGATGTGAAGGGCAAGTGTTTTTGCACAGTGGTTGGAGAGTGGAACGCTCAGGGGTGATAGTGGATACAATAGGGGCGTTGAAAAGACTTTAATAAGCACACAAATCTGCCTAGGGTTGGGGGGGTAGTTAGGGGATATGCACCAAGGGCAGGTGGAAGGAATTAGTTTAATTTGGCATCATGCTCAGTCCAGTATCGTAGACCTAAGGGCCCATTCCTGTGCTGTACAGTTATATGTTCTATGATTTACTGAGGTTTTGCCCGAATGAGTCAGTTGAAATTCAGTGCAAAACGGAGAATTGTAGAAATCTGAAACAAGAGCAGAAATTGTTAGAGAAACTCAGCAGGCCTGGTAGCATCTGTGTGGAGAAAGCAGAGCTTGCATTTCAGGTCTAGTGACTTGCCCTCAGAACTGATTGTCATAGAGAGATTATTATGCAGATCTTTGCTGTGTCACAAATGATATTAGTGCAAGTGGCATAAGGTTTAGCAAAGATGAAGATTCAAAGGAATATCAAAAGATAAGGGAGAGGCCCATAGGTTGAGGGTAGGAGTCTCAGAGCCATGGCCCTAGGTATTTAAATGCTGGGCCAACAATTCTGGACTTTTAAGTGTCCTCAGCTTTAGGCTGGTGCAGAGGAAGAGGGCAGGAACATGAGAAGTGTCGGGAAATGGGAAGGATAAGAATGCGAAGATGATTTTTAAAAACCATTTTCCAGCCAGACATTGCTGGGTAAGATCATGGAGGTGGAAATAATCAGACTTGCTGATGTTGAGAATGCAGGGTCATGAGTTCAGTTCAGGATTGATTGGTACACCATTCTGGTAAAGCACAGTCTGGTTTCAGCATCGGAGAGTGTAGAGGGAGAGGATGTGAGCTCACTTTTACAACTATTTTACTGATAAGGAATGCAAGACGCGTTATTTGAGACAGTGGTTTTTAGGGCGGTTTTAAAGTCTCAAAGATTGGAATACTCTGGTTAATGGCTGTTTGGTGAAGAATTTTGGGATTGCAAATTTCACGTAGCCTGCTTCAGGTTTGATCAGATTTACAGGAAGCAACTATTTCCAGAGAACAGAAGAATGTGTCTCGGCTCCCACATGGAACGATGGACAGTCTTTTGTGTTCTTGAAAAATACTTACAACACTCTAAATGAAGCTTGACACAGTTTGTCAATTTTGATCCAGATTGAGGGTGGAGTTGATCTGAGGTTGTGATACCTTGGAATAGTGTGGCAGTGTCCTAGTGCTAATATCATTGGGCTATCAGTCCAGAACACTAGGCCATCTGGGTTTGAATCCCATCATTGGCAGTAGTGAAACTTGAATTCATTGAAATCTGGAGATCTTGCTAGCCTAACGGCAACTATGTAACCATTGTCAAATGTTGTAAAAAGACATCTAGTTCATTGGCCTTTTTGCGAAGGAACCCTGTCACACTTTTTTGGTCTGTGCCTACATGTGACTCCAGACCCACAGCAAATCACCGCAACTGGGGATGGACAATAATTGTTGACCTGACCTAACCAGGACCATCCACACCCCGTGAATTAATTTACACAATGTGCAGTGGGAAAGACCATTCAACCCAGAACCGGCTCCTTCCTAATGATCCGTCATGTATTAAATTCAATTCCTGTTTTTCATGCTTCACTGAGTCTGTGTGCACCAACTGATCTGGCAGCATCTTCTAAATATTCACTACGGGATGCATTAGAGTTCTTTTGCGAATACTGATTTTGTAAATCATCCTAAATCTATTCCATCTGGTTCTCAGGACTTATGCCATTGGGAACTTTCCTAATTAACTTCCATGAATTGGCAAATGCCAAAAAACCTCTAGTTTGCCCACGTGTGTGCTACTGCATGAAAGATCGGAGACCTTACACAAGTGCCAGCACTAAAAGCTGTTTGAATTTCTCCTCCTTGTGAAGGGACAAATTCATGTTTGCATAATATACTCATGCCTTGAATCTCTTTCCAGCCAATGCAGTTAATTTTAAGACTGAAGTAGTTTCTATGAAAGCAGAGGGATGTATAGCAGTGAAATAAGGTGTGTGCAGTTAGGTCTAGGTGCTGCCACAGTGGCACTGGCTGGCATCACAGGTACAGGGCTGAATGGATTCCTCTAGTTGTGGAGTATTAAGGTCTTTGAAGCAAAGCTTCTGGTGTGACACAGACTAGATTGCAGGCTATATGTGCAGCCAGTCTCCGCAAATGGAGATCAGATTATTTCAAATTGTGCAGCGGTTTGTCTGGAATAGTGACCTGTAGAAAGTAGGGGCAGCAAACTGGCCAAGCTGTCTTGAGGCATAGGTGGGTAGTTAAAGGTTATCAGGGGCTAGAGCATGAATAGACATTAGCTTATGGTTGATCTACTTGCAGTCACAAGGGGCTGAATGGCCTGCTCTTCTCCTCAACCTGTATAAATGGCCAGGTTTTTGATGTTGGTCAGTGACATGCTGAGAGACATGCTTTGCCTCCAGTATTATCAAGGAATCTTTGATATCAGTCAGTTTAGGTTTGCACAGCCTTGGTTTTCTGCCTCAACAAATGGATAATATTTACAACAAAGTGACACTAGGCACTGCCCTGAACTTCATACTTAAGTTTGAAGCAGGGTTTGAAGTTGCACCTTCCTGACTTGAGCTCATCCAGTTGAGGCAGAGCTGGAATGCATGATGCTGCTGAGCTTATAAATACTTTGTGATAACCTGCGATGCACTGGTATCCTGAGTTGCTGGGTTAATTAGTTCACATTATGACTGATAAGGCATTCCTTTTTAATTGCATGACTTTCAGAGGCTGCTAATAATCCTAGATATGATGATCTCAGCTTTTTTCTTGTAGTGAAGTGAGAAGACTGTGTGGCAGGATTCTGGCCTGATTCGGATAGGTTGCTTGGTTTAAAAAAAATTAACCCATCTTGTGAGAGATAATAGGAATGCAGGTGCTGGAGAATCCAATATAACAAAGTGTGAAGCTAGATGAACACAGCAGGCCAAGCAGCATCTCAGGAGCACAAAAGCTGATGTTTCGGGCCTCTGATGAAGGGTCTAGGCCCGAAACATCAACTTTTGTGCTCCTGAGATGCTGCTTGGCCTGCTGTGTTCATCCAGCTTCACACTTTGTTAACCCATCCTATTCTGTGTTACTGACTTTCTGTGGCTTGTCGGTCAATGCCGCCAACTGCACTTATGAATTTTTTTCATTTAGTTGGAGGCATTGCTAATTGGCCAGGGAGCAGGCTGGGGTGGACCCTGTTGTTGTGGGTCTAGTGTCACTTGCAGGCCTAAATAGTCAGATTTCATCACTGAAAGCATGTTAGTAAACCAGATGAATTTTTAGGACAGTCGTTATTGCTTACCATTAGACTAGCTTTGTAACTGAATTGAATTTAAGTTTCACTGCCTGCCTTGGTGGGATTTGAACCTAGTCCCCGGAAGAGTAGACTGGCGTTCTGCATTACTAGTCAGTAACATTATCGCCACACCAACACTTCCCCTATGCTTGGAAAATATGAAATACTATTTTACACAGCCAAACAATCTGTTTCTCTCTCACTGTGGTATTATATTCTGAATACACTATTTGCAGCCTGTGCTACACTTCTGCAAGTATGGGCTACCTTCCTGTACCTGTATCCGAACTCGAACAACTCTCTGCGATGTCTGGACTTCTCCAATTCTAGCTCCTTGCACACCCTCAGTTTCCAATATTGGTGGCCATGCCTTTGGGTCTTAGTTATCTTGTTCCTCCCTTCAACCTCTCCACCTCTCTCCATTTCAGATGCTCTGTAAAACCTACCTCTTTGTCTAAGCACTTGGCCACCCTGTAGAGTCATAGAGATGTACAGTGCGGAAACAGACCTTTTGGCCTAACTTATTGGTATTGACCAGATATCCTGAATTAATCTAGCCCCATTTGCCATCATTGGGTCCATATTCCTCTAAACCTTTCCTATTCGTGTACCCATCCAGATGCCTTTCAAATGTTGTATTTATTCCAGCCTCCACTATCTCCTCTGGCAGCTTACAGCTTACACCATCCCAGCACCACCCTCTGCATGAAAAAGTTGCCCTCTAAGTCCCTTTTAAATCTTACCCCTCTCACCCTAAACCTTTGCTCTCCAGTTTTTGACTCCCCTACTCTTGGGAAAGGACCTTGGCTATTCACCCTATCTGTGCCCCTCATAATTTTATAAATCTCCATAAGGTCACCCCTTGGTCCCCAACACCCCAGGGAAAACAGCCCCAGCCTGTTCAGCTTCTCCTAATAGCTCAAATGCTCCAACCCTAGCAATATCCTTGTAACTCTTTTCTGAACGTTTTCAAGTTTCATAATATCTTTCCTCTAGCAAGAGTGCCAGAATAGAATGCAGTATTCCAAAAGTGGCTTTGCCAATATCCTGTGTAGCTGCAACATGATCTCCTTATATACTCAGGGCACTGATCAATAAAGGCAAGCATACCAAGCACCTTCACTACCCTGTGACCCACAGTCTCTTTATTTGGCAGCTCTCCCCAGGACTTTACCATTAAGTGTATAATTCCTACCAAAATGCAGTGCCTCACATTTATCTAGACTAAGCGCCATCTGCCACTCCTCAGCCCATTTGCCCATCTAATCAAGATCCTGTTCTACCCTGAGGTAACCTTCACTGCCTACTACATCTCCAATTTTGGTGTCATCTGCAAACTTGCTAATCATACTGTCTATATTCTCAAATCTTTTCTGACAAAAGTAGTGGATCTAGCACAGATCATTGCACCACACTGCTGGCCCTGGGCCTCCCTCTACCACCACATGACTCCTACCTTCAAGGCAGTTTTCTATCCAAATGGCCAGTTCTCACCTTACTCCATGTGATCTAACCTTGCTAACCATTCTGCCATGCTGAAATCCATATAGACAATGCTCACCACTCTGCCGCCTTCAATCTTTTTTTGTAACTTCTTCAAAAAACTCAATCATGTTGGTGAAACATAATCTTCCATACACAGAGCCATATGGACTAACCCTAATCAGTTCTAGCCTTTCCAAATACATATATATCCTATCCCTCAGAATCCCCTCCAAAGTCTTACCTACAGTTGACGTCAGGCTCACCAGGCCATTGTGCCTGGCTTTACCATACCACCTTTCTTAAACAATGGCACCATGTCAACCAATTTCCAGTCTTCCGACACCTCACCCATGGCTGTCAGTGGTATAAATATCTCAGCAAGGGGCTCAGTAGTTACCTCCTACCTTCCCACAAAGTTCTGGAGTACACTTGATCAGATCCACCTTTATGCATTTTAAGACGCCCAGCATCACCACCTTTGTAATGTGGACACTTTTCAAGATATTATTTGTTTCCCAAGTGCTTCTCCACAGTAAACACCAATGCGAAATATTCATTCAGTATCTTACCCAACTCCTGTGGCTCCACACGCAGGTGGCCTTGTTGATTTGTAAGGGGCCCTATTCCTTCCCTGGTTACTCTTTTGTCCTTAATATATTTGTAGAATCTGTTTGGATTCTCCTTAACTCTATTTGCCAAAGCTATCTCATGTCCCCATTTTGTCCTCCTGATTTCTCTCTTGAGTATACTGCTACTGCCTCCATAGAGTCATTATCACAAGTCATACTGCAGGGAAACAACTTCTGGTCCAACCAGTCTGTTCCGACTGTAATCCCAAACCTACCTAGTCCCTCCTGCCTGTGTTTGGCGCATATCCCTCCTGACTTTTCCTATTCACAAACCTGTCCAAATATCTTCTAAACATTATAATTGTACCTGCATCCAACACTTCCTCTGGAAGTTTATTCCACAGGTGAATCACCCTCTGTGTAGAAAAGTTGCCCCTCATGTCTTTTTTATATCTTTCTCCCCTCATTTTAAAAAATAGGGGCCCTAGTCTTGATACTACTCGAGGGATCCAGTGAATCCCAACTGTCTAGACCTGACTTTTGCCTCCTGCTTTTTCTTGACCGAAGCCTCTTTCTCTAGTCATCCAGCGTTCCCTACACCTACTAATCTTGTCCTTCACACAAACAGAAACATACTGTTTCTGGATACTTGTCTCATTTTTGAAGGTCTCCCACTTTCCAGCCAAGCCTTGAGAATAGCTGCTCGCAATCAATTTCTGCAAGTCCCTGCCTAATATCGTCAAAATTGGCCTTCCTACAATGTTGAACTTCAACTTTTAGATTAGCTCTGTCCTTGTCCAGAACTTCTTTAAAGCTAACAGAATTATGATCACTATCCCCAAGGTGCTCCCCCCATGACATCTGTCAGTTGCCCTGCTTTACCTGTCCTAATATCTTGCGGTGACTGAGTGTCAATGTTAGTTTGGCCATTATCATGGGATAATTATTAAAGACAGGATGAAGTGTTTGAGCCCACACCTTTTGTATGTTGTTTTTTTTTGTCCATTCATGGGATGATAAAGTCTATCCCTAATTGCCGAGAGGCCAGCTAAGAGTCAACCACATTGCTGGGGTCTGCAGTCATGTGGGCAAGGCCAGAAGGATGGCAGATTTCCTTCCCGAAAGGACGTTAGTGAACCAGAGGGATTTTTCTAACAACTGCCAAGGGTCATCTGTAGTCTCTTAATTCCGGGTTTTTTTAAATTGAACTCCAATTTGACCATCTGCCATTTGATCCCAGGTTCCTGTAACATACGTAGGTCTCTGAATTAATAGTCTAGTGATAATACCATCACGTCTTGGTGTTTGTGAGAGAGTCTGCATTTGGGTACATATCTGTCAGAGCTACATGGCTTGCCTGTGGTCCAGATGAATATCAGCCAGGAGTTTGGGCGAAGTGCTCTGGGCTTATTACACTTCCCAGATAATAAAATGTGAGGCTGGATGAACACAGCAGGCCAAGCAGCATCTCAGGAGCACAAAAGCTGACGTTTCGGGCCTAGACCCTTCATCAGAGAGGGGGATGGGGGGAGGGAACTGGAATAAATAGGGAGAGAGGGGGAGGCGGACCGAAGATGGAGAGTAAAGAAGATAGGTGGAGAGGGTGTAGGTGGGGAGGTAGGGAGGGGATAGGTCAGTCCAGGGAAGACGGACAGGTCAAGGAGGTGGGATGAGGTTAGTAGGTAGCTGGGGGTGCGGCTTGGGGTGGGAGGAAGGGATGGGTGAGAGGAAGAACCGGTTAGGGAGGCAGAGACAGGTTGGACTGGTTTTGGGATGCAGTGGGTGGGGGGGAAGAGTTGGGCTGGTTGTGTGGTGCAGTGGGGGGAGGGGATGCACTGGGCTGGTTTAGGGATGCAGTTGGGGAAGGGGAGATTTTGAAACTGGTGAAGTCCACATTGATACCATATGGCTGCAGGGATCCCAGGCGGAATATGAGTTGCTGTTCCTGCAACCTTCGGGTGGCATCATTGTGGCAGTGCAGGAGGCCCATGATGGACATGTCATCAAGAGAATGGGAGGGGGAGTGGAAATGGTTTGCGACTGGGAGGTGCAGTTGTTTGTTGCGAACTGAGCGGAGGTGTTCTGCAAAGCGGTCCCCAAGCCTCCGCTTGGTTTCTACATTGGGGAAACCAAGCGGAGGCTTGGGGACCGCTTTGCAGAACACCTCCGCTCAGTTCGCAACAAACAACTGCACCTCCCAGTCGCAAACCATTTCCACTCCCCCTCCCATTCTCTTGATGACATGTCCATCATGGGCCTCCTGCAGTGCCACAATGATGCCACCCGAAGGTTGCAGGAACAGCAACTCATATTCCGCCTGGGAACCCTGCAGCCATATGGTATCAATGTGGACTTCACCAGTTTCAAAATCTCCCCTTCCCCTACTGCATCCCTAAACCAGCCCAGTGCATCCCCTCCCCCCACTGCACCACACAACCAGCCCAGCTCTTCCCCCCCACCCACTGCATCCCAAAACCAGTCCAACCTGTCTCTGCCTCCCTAACCGGTTCTTCCTCTCACCCATCCCTTCCTCCCACCCCAAGCCGCACCCCCAGCTACCTACTAACCTCATCCCACCTCCTTGACCTGTCCGTCTTCCCTGGACTGACCTATCCCCTCCCTACCTCCCCACCTACACCCTCTCCACCTATCTTCTTTACTCTCCATCTTCGGTCCGCCTCCCCCTCTCTCCCTATTTATTCCAGTTCCCTCCCCCCATCCCCCTCTCTGATGAAGGGTCTAGGCCCGAAACGTCAGCTTTTGTGCTCCTGAGATGCTGCTTGGCCTGCTGTGTTCATCCAGCCTCACATTTTATTATCTTGGAATCTCCAGCATCTGCAGTTCCCATTATCTCTTTATTACACTTCCCACCTTGCTTGCCCATGGACATCAAGTTAGCCCCATCTAGAGCAGGGTTGGCTGACAGTGCACTGTGGGTAGGCCTTTGCCTTCTTGCTGACCTACATGACTCAGTGACTCTTACCCTTTGGCTGTTGGGGCTGCCGCAAGTTTCCTGGCATTGTGTCGAATGCGAAGTGGTCAAAAGTGGAAGGGAAATGTACGATGCCACGTAGGGGGCACTTGATTTTTAATCCTTGAGCGATAATGTTGCACTAAGCTCTCACCCATTGTACTGCAAGACATTGAGCTGTGTCAGGCAATTGTTAGTTTGCCATATGTTGTTGCGTTGGAAAAGGCTGGCAGTAGTTATCCTTGAATTCATCTTCCCACCACATTCAACATTTTTTCAAGTTCTGGTTATCTTTTCCTTTCGGATGTTTTCTGGTTGGCTCCTTATCCTAACTTTTGCTTTCTGATGGTTTGGGCAAAGTAACCAGTGGTTTGACCCCTGAGTTGTACCTCTCCACCACGCTTAGAGTTCTCTCTCATTACGGTTATTCTTCCCCAAGAGATCATCCCAATTACCTGTTTCTCATTATACAATTTCCAGTCTAGGAAGGCTGTTCTTTAGTAGGTTCTTAATGTTTTCATTCTGAAAACCATCTGTGTAACACTGCAGGAATTCCTTCTCATTGGCATTGTTACTGACTTGATTTGTCCAATCTATATGCCGACTAATGTTGCCCATAAATTACAGCTTTACTTTTATTACTTGCGTCTGTACTTTCTTGTTTAGTGCCTTTCCACTCCACTTTGGGGGTCTATATCCAACATCCATGTTCAATTTCTGTCGCTTGATATTTCTAAGATCCACTTTACCAAACCTAATGTCCTTCCTCCCTGTTGCCAGCAATGCCAACCACCACTTTTTCCTTCTTGTCTGTCCTCAAGGCAACCCTTGGTCACTTTGCAGCCATGTCTCTGTAATTCCAACTATTCCATGCACATTTTTTGCTTTGCCAGGTTGATTAATCCATTTTCGTTCATTCCACTTTGAACTGGGTTTGTCTTGACCCCAAAGTGTTTTATAATGGCAAGGCACCATTCTCCAGCTTGTGGCTTCTATTCAAACTGAATGTTCAGAGTGAAGGAGAATGTGCATTTATTCTGCTGCTGGCGGCATTCTTGTCCTAATTTATATAGTTGTAGAGCCAAATCCCACTCCACATAGTGTAGACCAAAATCCCTGTGCAGTGCTGAGGGAGGGCCACGTCATCTGAAGTCGTCCTCTCCAGTTGAGATATTGAATTAAGCAACACCCGCTCTGACCCTGCTCAAATAAGCATTTAATATTCCACAATCTGAAGAAAAACAGTAATGTTCTCCTGGTGTTTGAATGAAAGTGAAAAGTTGGCACTTCAGTCTCATGCCAGTGTTCATTCCTGGAGCAGCAGCAGCCGAAGCACTGTTTCATTTCTCTGCTTTTGTGATATTTTAATTTGTACAAATTAGTTGCTTCATTTGCCTACATTTTAAAGCACTATGGGGAAGCATTTTGCACTGCATGAGAAGTATGATAGTTAGAACAGGCTATATAAAGAAAATCTGTGGTTTGTGGTCATTGCTCTCACTGTCATCCTGTTAAAGTACTTTGTTAGACTTTTGGCTATGTTGGGCATGTTTTACCTTTCCTTTGTCCTTCAGAAAGACCGACTTGCATTTTAGTACCTCCGTTTGCATCATTGGTCATCTCAAAGTTTGTCTTCAGTCATTGTACTTTTTGTACTGTCGAGAGTGTAGGTTGTGATGAAGGAAATACAGATGCAGTGATCTGAATGGCCTCCTCTTGTGCTGTTACCTTTCTGTGGTTCTAAATGCAACAGCTAACCTGTGTACAGCAAGCTTCAGTATAATAATCTGGGTGTTTACAACCAGCTGACAGGATGTCAGGGACCCTCGCTTTAACATTGAAGGTTCACCTCGATGCTGGAACTGATATTATTAGCGAAGACTCTTTGTGCTCAAGTCTGTGGATTGGGACAAAATCCCATAGCTATGTGACTCTGATGAAAGTCCACTGTGCATTGAGCTGCAGTTGACCTAAAGCATCACTTGTAACATCTGCCATTTGTTTTGGAAAGGTCAGATTTAGAAACTGAAATGTGAGAATATTTGGAAAAGAAAAAAATTAAAAGTCTAGAGGGGAACTGTCCTCCATAACCGGCTCTTTGTCAGGACCAGCAAAAGGGTGTACAAACATGAGTAAGATGCAGAGATGGGCCACTTGGCCGCTTGAATCTATTCTGCCATTCAGTAAGATTGTGATAGTGTTTTGTATTCCAATCTATTCTATAATGGGCAGCATGGTGACTCACAGAAAACCTGCTGTATAAATGCAAACCAGTGCAGATACTGGAAATCTGAAATAATGGTGGAAAACTCAGCATCTGGAGAGGTCATATGTCGAGCGTGATATGGCTTTTCTCCAGGACATGTTTGAGTCTGTAAAAACAATTGTCACCACCACCACCACCCCCCCCCCCCCCCCCCCCCAAAAAAAATCCTATTCCCTGTGAACAGAGAACTGTAATTCCACTTTTTAGACAATAGACAATAGGTGTTGGAGTAGGTCATTCGGCCCTTCGAGCCAGCACCACCATTCGTTATGATCATGGCTGATCATCCACAATCAGTATCAAAGGCTTCTCCTGATTAGCTTCAAACAGATATGTGAAGGAGAACCAGAAGTGCATAAAATAGGGCAACTAACAATGGGTGGCACAATGGCTCAGTGGTTAGCTCTGCTGCCTCAGAGCACCAGGGCCTGATTCAGTTCCAGCCTTGGGTTACTGTTTGTGTGGAGTTTTCATGTTTTCCTTGTATCTGTGAATTTTCACAGGGTGGTCTGGTTTCCTTCCAAAATACGCAGTTTAGGTAGATTGGCTGTGGAGTTAGAGAAATGGTGGGGGGTTGTGGGTCTGAGTATAATGCTGTATAGAGGGTTGGTGCAGACTTGATGGACCGAATGGCCTTTTTGTGCACGGTAGGAATTTTGTGATTCTAACGCTTGAATCCCTGTCGAACAAGAATCCTCCTCTGCCTTAATGTTCAATTAATCCACGCTCACCACCTTCCTGAGGCATTTTTTTCCCCTGTCTGAAAATGATGACCCTTCATTTTAAAACTGTGCCCCCAAGTTCTGGACTGACCCACAAGAGGAAACCACCTTCCCATGTCCACCTTGTCAAGACCATTCATGACCATCTGTGTTTCAATCAAGTTCGCCCTCACTCTCTATACTCTGGTGGAAACAAACCCAGTCTGTCCAGCTTTCTTCAGAGGAAAACCTGTTAATTCCAGGTATCCATCTAGTAAACCTCCTCTGAACTGCCTCTAATGTATTTACATTCGCTAGCTAAGAAGACTGAAGCTGCACATGGTGTTCAAGATGTGATCTCACTAATACCCAGTGTGATTAAAGCATGACATCCTCACTTTCGTGGCATTCTGTTGTAATAAACGTTGGTATTCTATCAGCCTTCTTAATCATGCAATTTGTGCACTAGAACACCTAAGTGCCTCTGTACTTGAAGTTCTACAGTCAGTACAGTGGGCCGAGTGGCCTTCATCAGCACTGAAAAAGCTGCTGGCTGATATGTGAACAGGAGCAATAAATTCCAGTGCCTGATAATGGGAACTGCAGATGCTGGAGAATCCAAGATAATAAAGTGTGAAGCTGGATGAACACAGCAGGCCAAGCAGCATCTCAGGAGCACAAAAGCTGACGTTTCGGGCCTAGACCGTTCTTCAGAGAGGGGGATGGCGTGAGGGTTCTGAAATAAATAGGGAGAGAGGGGGAGGCGGACTGAAGATGGAGAGAAAAGATAGGTGGAGAGGAGAGTATAGGTGGGGAGGTAGGGAGGGGATAGGTCAGTCCAGGGAGGATGGACAGGTCAAGGAGGTGGGATGAGATTAGTAGGTAGGAAATGGGGGTGCGGCTTGGGGTGGGAGGAAGGGATGGGTGAGAGGAAGAACAGGTTAGGGAGGCAGAGACAGGCTTGGCTGGTTTTGGGATGCAGTGGGGGCGGAGGGGATGAGCTGGACTGGTTTTGGGATGCGGTGGGGGAAGGGGAGATTTTGAAGCTGGTGAAGTCCACATTGATACCATTGGGCTGCAGGGTTCCCAAGTGGAATATGAGTTGCTGTTCCTGCAACCTTCGGGTGGCATCATAGTGGCACTGCAGGAGGCCCATGATGGACGTGTCATCTAAAGAATGGGAGGGGGAGTTGAAATGGTTCGCGACTGGGGGTGCAGTTGTTTATTGTGAACCGAGCGCAGGTGTTCTGCAAAGCGGCCCCCAAGCCTCTGCTTGGTTTCCCCAATGTAGAGGAAGCCACACCGGTACAATGGATACAGTATACCACATTGGCAGATGTGCAGGTGAACCTCTGCTTAATATGGAAAGTCATCTTGGGGCCTGGGATGGGGGTGAGGGAGGAGGTGTGGGGGCAAGTGTAGCACTTCCTGCAGTTGCAGGGGAAGGTGCCGGATGTGGTGGGGTTGGAGGGCAGTGTGGAGCGAACAAGGGAGTCACGGAGAGACTGGTCTCTCTGGAAAGCAGACAGCGGTGGGGATGGAAAAATGTCTTGGGTGGTGGGGTCGGATTGTAGATGGCGGAAGTGTGGGAGGATGATGTGTTGTGTCCGGAGGTTGGTAGGGTGGTGTGTGAGAACAAGGGGGATCCTCTTTGGGCGGTTGTGGCGGGGGCGGGGTGTGAGGGATGTGTTGCGGGAAGTGCGGGAGACCCGGTCAAGGGCGTTCTCGACCACTGTGGGGGTGAAAGTTGCGGTCCTTGAAGAACTTGAACATCTGGGATGTGCGAGAGTGGAATGCCTCATCCTGGGAGCAGATGCGGTGGGGGTGGAGGAATTGGGAATTGGAGATGGAATTTTTGCGGGAGCGTGGGTGGGAGGAGGTGTATTCTAGGTAGCTGTGGGAGTCGGTGGGCTTGAAATGGACATCAGTTACAAGCTGGTGGCCTGAGATGGAGACTAAGAGGTCCAGGAAGATGAGGGATGTGTTGGAGATGGCCCAGGTGAACTTGAGGTTTGGGTGGAAGGTGTTGGTGAAGTGGATGAACTGTTCGAGCTCCTCTGGGGAGCAAGAGGCGCCACTGATACAGTCATCAGTGTAACGGAGGAAGAGGTGGGGTTTGGGGCCTGTGTAGGTGCGGAAGAGGGACTGTTCCACGTAACCTACAAAGAGGCAGGCATAGCTGGGGCCCATGCGGGTGCCCATGGCCACCCCCTTTGTCTGTAGCTCATCCCCTCCCCCCCCCCCCCCCCCACTGCATCCCAAAACCAGTCCAACCTGTCTCTGCCTCCCTAACCTGTTCTTCCTCTCACCCATCCCTTCCTCCCACCCCAAGCAGCACCTCCATTTCCTACCTACTAACCTCATCCCATCTCCTTGACCTGTTCGTCTTCCCTGGACTGACCTATCCCCTCCCTACCTCCCCACCTATACTCTCCTCTCCACCTATCTTCTTTTCTCTCCATCTTCGTTCCGCCTCCCCCTCTCTCCCTATTTATTCCAGAACTCTCACCCCATCCCCCTCTCTGATGAAGGGTCTAGGCCCGAAACGTCAGCTTTTGTGCTCCTGAGATGCTGCTTGGCCTGCTGTGTTCATCCAGCTTCACACTTTATTATCCAGTGCCTGATAAATGGTTTGCAAATATTCCAAGAAATTGTATGGATTATAAAATGTAGTCTGAGATTTGCTGAGATCTTGGAAATAGCTTTTTATGACCTTGCCTTTTGTGAACTGCTTACATAATACATTCCTCAAAGGACATTTTTCCTCCCTTCCTTCCCCCTGTGTTTGCAGGAGAGGCCTCAATCCACCTCACCGAGTCAAGTCCATCTCCATGACAACCTTCACTGAACAGGAAATTGAATTCCTTCAATCGCATGGCAATGAGGTGAGTTCAGAACTTAGGGACAGCTTGCTGTACATTGCTGGGCATTTGGGGTGGGAAGGAGAGCAGGAGAACAGGGCTGTTTCAAAATGCTAAATGCTCAAAGGTCTAACCAGCAGCTTATCTCATGTTGGTGATAATGGGAACTGCAGATGCTGGAGAATCCAAGATAATAAAATGTGAGGCTGGATGAACACAGCAGGCCCAGCAGCATCTCAGGAGCACAAAAGCTGACGTTTCAGGCCTAGACCCTTCATCAGAGAGGGGGATGGGGTGAGGGTTCTGGAATAAATAGGGAGAGAGGGGGAGGCGGACTGAAGGTGGAGAGGAGAGTATAGGTGGGGAGGTTGGGAGGGGATAGGTCAGTCCAGGGAAGACGGACAGGTCAAGGAGGTGGGATGAGGTTGGTAAGTAGGAAATGGAGGTGCGGCTTGGGGTGGGAGGAAAGGATGGGTGAGAGGAAGAACAGGTTAGGGAGGCAGAGATAGGTTGGACTGGTTTTGGGATGCAATGGGTGGAGGGGAAGAGCTGGGCTGGTTGGGTGGTGCAGTGGGGGGAGGGGAGATTTTGAAGCTGGTGAAATCCACATTGATACCATTGGGCTGCAGGGTTCCCAAGCGGAATATGAGTTGCTGTTCCTGCAACCTTCAGGTGGCATCATTGTGGCAGTGCAGGAGGCCCATGATGGACATGTCATCTAAAGAATGGGAGGGGGAGTGGAAATGGTTTGCGACTGGGAGGTGCAGTTGTTTATTGTGAACCGAGCGGAGGTGTTCTGCAAAGCAGTCCCCAAGCCTCAGTCAGTGGAATCAGGATTGATCAGCCTTCCCTGCAAGTGGAAGGGATAAAGCAGTTTCTGCGCAGACTCCGTCATACAGATGTGCAGCATGGAAACAAACTCTCTTTAGTCCAACTTCATTGTGCCAACAAGATATCCTAAATTAATCTAGCTCCATTTGCCAGCATTTAGCCCGTATCCCTCTGAACCCTTCCTATTCATATACCCATTCAGGTGCCTTCTAAATGTTATACTTGTACCAGCCTCCACCACTTCCTCTGGCACCTCATTCCATACACGCTCCACTCTGTGTGGAAAAAGTTATCGCTTAGGTCCCTTTTATATCTTTCTCCTCTCACCTTAAACCTGTGCCCTCTAGTTTCTGACTCCCCTACTCTGAGGCAAAGACCTTGGCTGTTCACCCTATCCAAGTCCTCATGATTTTATAAACCTCTACAAGGGCATCCTCTGCTCTCCAGGGAAAATAGCCCCAGCCTATTCGGCCTCTCCGTGCCACTCAAACCCTTCAACCATGGCAATATCCTTGTAAATCCTGTCTGAACCCTTTCAAGTTTCACAGCATACTTCCTATAGCAAGGAGACCAAAATCGAAAGTAATATTCCAAAAGTATCCTAAGCAATGTCCTGCACAACCGCAACATGACCCAACTGCTATGTTCAATGGTTTGGCTAAGAAAGACAAAAATGCCAAATGTGTTCTTTACTACCCTGTCCACCTGCGACTCCACTGTCAAGGAACTATGAGCCTGTACTCCAGTGTCTTTTTGTTCAGCAACTCTTCCCCAGGACCTTATCATTATGTGTATAAGTCTTGCCCTGATTATGCCTACCAAAATGTAGCACCTCATGTTTATCTAGATTAAACTCCATCTGCCGCTCATTGGCCGTCCTAATATAGGGAGGTGATGGTTTAATGGAATTATCATTGGACTGCCAATTCAGAGACCCAGGTAATGTTCTGGGGATCTGGGTTTGAATCCTGCCATGGCAGACTGTAATTTGATAAAAAGTGAAATTGAGACTCATGGTGATCCATTGCTTTATGGAGGCTAACCCTTTAACTGGTCCGGCCTTCATGTGTCCAGATCCAAAGCATTGTGATTGACTGTTGTCTGCCATGTGTGCAATTCTGGATGGCACCCTGACAGCCTAGCCACTGATGCCCTCATTCCGTGAATGAATAAAAAAAAAAGTTACCTGCTTATCAGCTGTCCACGTCAGGCAGTGTATAGTTGCATCATGCAGGTGTAGAAATGCTTCTTGCTGACTTGTGGGGTACAGTTCCACACACACGCTGACACCTTCTGATACTTTGTTAATGCCTGCACTCTCACTTTGAACAATCAGAAGGGAGGCGACCATTCAACTGCTCCAGTTTGGCCTGCAGTAGAACTACATCATGGCTGATGTAGTTGAACTCCATCTACTTGCTTTTAAGCTGTAATCCTTAATCCCTGTGCCCAGCAAAAATGTTTCAGTCTGAGTTTTGAAGTGTTCAGTTGAGGCAGCATCCCCACTCTTGAGCTTTATGGCAGGGGAGGAATGAAAGGTTGAGTTCTCATTTCCTCGACTTTCTGAGGAAGTGCTTCCCGCGTCATCCGTGAATGGTCCTTGCTTGAAACTTGTGGTTTGGACCTGGGTTCTGGGCACTCCTCAACCCTCCCCACCTCACTCACTACTGAGGAAATAGTTTCTTTGTATCAACTGTAACACTTCCTTCAAATTCTTTAAACATCTCAGTTAGTTTGCTCCTTCATCTTCCATACTGAAGGGAATACAAGCCGAATTCATGCAGCCTGTGCTCCGAATTCAAACCTTTCAGCCCTGGCATGGTTCTGTTGACTCTGCTGCACCAATTGCTCCCTCCTGAGGAGTGGGAGAGGTTAATTCCAGATGGGGACTAACCAGAGGTTTACAGAACTGCAACTGTGATCTTTGAGAGACTTTGACAGTGACTCAGATCAGCTGTTATTCTTTGTAATTTGTTTTGACTTTTCGATTTCTGTTGTTTCATGCCCCTATTTTGCCTGGCACTTTTCCAGCTTTCCAGGGTGGAGAAAGGATTACAAGCAGAATCCATGCAACCTGTCTTTGCAGCTTTAGTGTCTTTCTGGTGAAGCAGTGTTGTTCACCCTGTAAGGTGGGCATATCCTTACTGAGGTGTGGAAGGCCAGAACTGAATGGGCAGGCTTCACAGCCCTCTATAATTTGTCCCATAGCGGCATACTTACTTCCAAGGGCTTTTGAAGTATGCTATACCTCGATGTTTAGCACTACCTGCTTTCCTTTTTTTTTTGATGCAGTTCTGCAGACACAACACTAGATATCCGAAGTATCGACAGCCTGTACCCAGGAACTGAACATAAGTAGAAATTGCTGTAGAAAAAGAGGTGGAGAGAGGAGAGTGTCCATGAGTAGATAAAATGGGTTCTCTGCATGGAAAGCATCCCATGTCATGGCAAGACCTGGAGTGTGGAGGTGGGTAAAGGATATGGAAGGAGGTATTCTGTAGTTCTGAAGGCTGCAGGGTTCCTGAGCAGAAGATTAGATAGTCTTCTTCCAGCCTGTGTTGAGCCTCACTGTAGCACTGCAACAGGCCTGAGATGGAAATGTTAGCCATGGAACAAAATGTAATTAAATTGCAGGCAGCTGGAAGCACAGGGTCGTTTGTACAGGTAGGAAGTAGATGTTCCACAAAGTGGTCACCCAGTCTGTGTTTCGTTTCCTTGATGTAGAGGAGACCACATTGTGAGTAAAAAATACTAGACTAGATTGAGTGGTGTAGGTAAATTGCTGCTTCGAGTGGAAGGTATGTCCAGATTGGGTACAGAATCTCGGAATAGTTAGGATGCAGAAATAGGCTATTCAGCTCTTTTGTCTACACCGGTTCTACCACTGAGTGCCAATCTCTTGTCTTTTCTGCATTCCCTGCATATTATTTTCTATCCAAATAATCACCTAATACCCTCTTGAATGCGTGAATTGAAATTGCCTGCACCACATTTCCAGGCAGTGTATTCCACATCCTAAACCTTGATGCGTGTGAAAGATTTTCTGCACATCACTCTTGCTTTGTTTATGTGTTATTTAAGAGTGAAGACAAGAGGTAAATAGGGTAGTATTGCATGGGAAGGTGCGTGGGAGTGTGGGGAAATATTGAGAGGGGAGGAGTGGACCATGGTGACTTGGAGGGAGGGCTGGGGAACTTGTGGTGGCTTATAGTCCTTAGAATGCGAGTGGAGTGAAGGGGAATTGGTTTAATGTTTCTTTCGAAAGACAGCACTTCCAACAGTGCAGAGCTGTTGCAGTGAAAGAAATGGTCTGGATTCTGTGCTCAATTCCCTAGGGTAAGACACAAACCCCACAATTTCGAAGGTGAAAGCATGACCCATGTAGCCCTGGCTGACTCTAGGATGTTCTTACTCTCAGTGCAACATCACTGGATTGTAGAAGCAGCGGACGTTGGGAACAGGCATGAGAAATAACGTTTCAGTGAGATCACCTCTTGTGCTTGGAAGCTCTTAGAGAGCACACATTCTGTTACCTCATTCTCTCTTCATGAGACATTCTCTGTGTCAGAGGGATTGGTCCCTCTATGGCAGGTTCTTCCGAGGTGCAGAGTCTCAGAATAGACCACCCTCCTACAATAAATGGTACTTGATGTCTGTACTAAGTTGAACCTACTTCGATTCCCTGGAAGCAGTGGAACTGCAATTTGACTCTGGGTTTAATGTTTTCTTGAAACTGCAACATGGGTGTCACCGTAGACTTTTTGTTCATGGGAGTGGGGAACGGAGTTTCTTGCCAATGTATTTGATCAAGTGATAACTGGAAGTCATCTGGCAAGAGAATTAACGTAACATTTGCAAATTTTAAATTTGATTTGCAGTGCATCTGACTTAGCTTAGAGATAGGAAATGCTAATCTGCATGTTTTCGTAGAACCCTACAGTGTGGAAGCAGGCCATTTGGCCCATTGAGTCCACAGTGCCCCTCTATTGAGCATCGCCTCCAGACCCCCCTCCCCGCGCTATCTTATCCTTGTAACCCTGCATTTCCCATGGTTATTCCAACTGGCCTGGTGGTCCAAGTTCAATCCTATCTGTTCCAGAGGCACGTAATAACATTTTGTAGGGTTCTTGTGGTTGCATTTCTACTTCTGAGCCAGGTTTACATTTCATGTGCCTCGGGAGAAAATGGGTAGTATCCCAACCTCTGAACATGGAGGCCCAGCTTCAGGTCATGTGTGCTCCAAACAGTGTAATAACAGCTTGATTAGAAAATACAAGGAGCAACTGTTAGACTGGGTGTGAAACGAGTGTGTTAAGACTGAGGGAGTTGATAAAATCTATTCATAAAAGAAAATCTATAAATGTGTCATGATTTTAATCTCTTTGAAAGCTTGGAATCTATTAATTGAATTGAATCATTTATTGTCACGTGTACTCAATGTTAAAATACAGTAGAAAGTGTGTACCTTTGCTGTACATGCATGGCATCGGTCACATTAACTTATTACAAGATAAGAAAAAAAACTTGAGACTCCAAGTTTCCTTTCCACTGCCACAGTCCTGCTCCGGGCTTTCCGGCCCTTGCCCCAGCCCAGGCCTGATTTGCTGTTGCTGCACAACCCACGTGTTCTGCTCCCGATGTGTGGTTCCCTGTCACGACACAGCTCCTTCCCAACTCCTTAGATAGGTAGTCAAAGGGCATGGGGAGGCGATAGAATTACGAAAAGGAAGGACAAAGAAAGAAAGCGAACTGGTGAGCAGAGAGGAACTCCAAATGGAGTGTCTTACCTGCCGCCACCTTAACTGGCAGTGGCATCAGGAGTAATTTCCAAAAGAAATTGGATAGGCGCTTCAAGGAAATAAACATGCAGGGTTATGGGGATAGAGCAGAGGGGAATGGGACTTACTGATCAATTTAATGGCCTTCCTAAGCTGTTATGATTCTTAATTGCTTTAACAGCTGTCCTGACACTAATCATCTTAACCCATCCTACTTTGCCAGGGTGTTCCCTTGAGTCAGTGCCATCCAATTCAATGTCCCTTCCGTTTATGATTTTGTCTTGGACAGTGCCAGTCTGGCCTGATGTAACTGGTAAAGCTTTGGGTGATTGCATCTATGTCCCTACTTGTCTGCCTGAGGATGGATAACTATTCCAGTCCTATCTTGGAAATTATTCTCCTGATGTTTCCTTAAGGCAGACTTGCTCCACCTTGAGACTGACTGACTTAATATTTCCTTTTTCTCAGCTGATGAGTTGGAGAGCAGCCCGGTGTTTGCTCAGTTGGTATTTTTTTGGCTGTGGTGCTGGATGTACTGAAGCCAGCTTGGCTGAAACACTTATACTAGAAGCAATGAATAATACAGCACAGCAGGAAGCCATTCTGCCCATCGAGACTTTCCAAAGAATAACCCACTCCCACTTACCCCAATGTCGCTACCCTTATCCCATATCTCTGCAAATGATTCTCCTTTGAGTTTCTCGCCTGACCCTTGCAGCTCCTGTCTGCTTGTTCCCCTGTCCTGGCTGTTTCCCTCCCTGTCATCTTGTGTATTCTGTTGTGAATAAACATGCCTTCAGCTCCAAAAAGCTGCAGTCACCTCTGTACAGATCAATGTTTGAACCTCCTGCACAGAGAGTGCCTCACTGCACAAACACAGCTTGCACTGTTTAATATTTCACATTGCCAAACCTGTCTTACAGAATTCCATTTGATATTGCCACATGACTCCCTTGTGCTATGTTGCTGAATATTTGAGTTTCTGGATTCAAGACTGAAGTAAGGATAAACTCCCAAGTGAAAGTTCTTTTCAAAAAGAATTGAAGAAGTCTGCCCTTTATAGACCACTTTTGGAGTAAGGAATTTAGAGTTTGCATACTTGCTGGGCAGGTCATATGGGGCTTGGTGTGCGGTCAGTGCAGTGTGTCAGAGTCCAGGGCAGCACAAACAAGAAGTTGCTTTTGCATAGTGCCATGAACCACAGTTTAAAAAAAATCACATTCTACTTTCTAGGACTGTAATAAGACCAAATAGAACCAGAGGACACAGGTGATTTAACAAGAAATCCCTAGAGTGCAGCCAGAAGCACTTCAGCTCATAGTCTGCAATGACCTTCCAAAGAGCATTCCACCCTGATTCACTCTAATCCCGTAACCCAGCATTTATCATGGCTAATCCACTGAACCGATACATCCCTGAACACTATGGGACAATTTAACGTGTTCAATCCACGTAACCTGCACATCTTTGGACTGTGGGAAGAAACACATGCAGACACTAGGAGAATGTGCAAACTTCATGCAACCTGAGGCTGAAATTAGACTGGGTTCCTGGCTGAGAGGCAGCAGTGCTGACCATTAAGCGAGACTGAATTTGTAATA
This sequence comes from Stegostoma tigrinum, assembly GCF_030684315.1. Lineage (NCBI taxonomy): Eukaryota > Metazoa > Chordata > Chondrichthyes > Orectolobiformes > Stegostomatidae > Stegostoma > Stegostoma tigrinum. The sequence goes on from NC_081398.1 coordinate 14,815,380, forward strand.
TAATGCCTGTAATATAATATATTACAGGTGTGTGGTGAGGCAGGTTCACTTGTGGTCTATCAAAGTGGAATTGGTTTATTTCCTGAATAGGAAAGGTTTTCAGGATTGTAGTGAAAAGGTAGGTGTGAGGATTGCTGCAATTGGTCGCTGAGAGAGCCAGCATGGGCACATTGGGATAGAATGTCACGAGGCTGGAGGAAGGTTTCATAGATAGGGCATGTAGGAGCTGAGGGGTTTACAAAGATAGAGTAATGGGCGTGGAGGAGGTTGCAGAGATCGGGAAGGGGTGTAGGGCCTGGTGGTCAACATTTTGTATGTAGAAATGGGGATGAGAATTTTTAAATCGATTTAGTTGATTGACTGGGGAGTCAATGTCGGTCAGTCAGCACCAGGAAGAGGCATGAATGGGATGGAATCCAGTTGAACATCGAGAGCAGAGCTTTGGATGGACATTGCCATTTTCAGACTGAATAAAATCTCAGATTTTGCAGCCTTGGGTGCTTTCAAATGCTCTCACCTGTGGCTAATTTGGCAATCTGTCAGAAGCAGTCATTTTATTTCCCCTTTTTACCCCTGACTGCTTGCCTCAGTTTGAGGGTGGTAACTGGCTTCCAGTTTTGCCTTGGAGAAAAGATTCATTCAAGCTATTCAAAATCGTCATGGGGTCTGGATAAAGTTGATCAGGAGAAATTTCCAATCTGAGAGAGGCTCAAGAGGGAGAGGGCACAGATTGAAATAATTAGTGTTTTTAAAAAAAGCAAAATAGTATGCAAGAAGCAAATCTTTCTCACGCAGCAAATGGTTAGGATTTGGAATGTGACACTCAAGCATGTGATGGAAGCAGATTCAATCAAAGCTGTCAAAAGAGAATTCAGCTGTTATCTGTACAGACAGTGTGTGTAGGAAGAAAATGAGAATGGCAGTAGGTGAATTGTTGACTCTGAAAAGCTGGATCTGTCATGATGGGTTGAATGGCCTCCTCCTATTCTGAGATTCAGGAGCGTTTCCAGGCTATTTAACTGTAAGGTTAGTTTGTCAGAACTAAAACATCTCAGGCAATTGGCCTTTGTTGCCAAAGTATATGGAACTGATTTTTGTCATTTCTTACCAAAGTGATAAGACTAGCTGTGCACAAGCAAGTGGTGTAATTAATAATTATCTTTAGGTTTGTACTCCAACTTTTCCATCACCCTACTTGAAGTCCATAAAAGCAAAATACTGTGGATTCTGGAATTCTGAAACATGGGTCGCTGGAGAAACTCAACCAATCTGGAAACCTCTCTGGAGGGAGAGACAGTTTTTGATTGGTATGAAGAAGAGTCATATCAGACTCAAAACTTGGCTAATGATTTGCCACAAGCTGCGTTTATGTAGTGACTCGACAAACGCATCTTTTGACTAGACCAAAAAAAATCAAAGAACTATGGATGCTGGAAATAAGAAACAAAAATGGAAATAGCTGGAAAAACTCAGCTGATCCATACAGTTAGTTCTGGAGAAGGGTGACCGAACCTGAAGTGTTGACTCTGCTTTCTCTCCACAGGTACTGCCAGACCTGTTGAGTTTTTCCAGAAATTTCTGTTGTTGTGTCTTTTGACAGCCTGACATTCTTCACTCAACAAGTGAGCACCTGATTTGCCCAACAGTGCCTGAATTTTAATTTGTTCTCCCCCCCGCCCACATCAACACCCTGTAACAATATGCACTGTCTCCTACTGCATTATTCACTACTTTGCAGCAGAGTGTTGACACTCAACCTTTCAGCTTGGCAGAAAGCAGACATGTCAGCAACTCCCTTTACTCTGTATCAGCCTCATTTACACCAGTGACTGCGTTTCGGAATTGCTTCACTGTTTGTGATGTGGTTTGGGTCAAGCTGAGGGTGTGTAAGGTGTTTCATAAATGCATCACTCCCTCCCTTCCTTCATTTTTAAAAACAAAATGCTCTATTAAAGTCAGCTGTCAAAATCAGGCTGAATCAAGGAATGATTTCTCCATTAATCTTTTAAGTAAAATACATCTGCGCGCACAGGCACTAAAATAAAATTCACGTTAAAAATCATTGGCAGCATTCTGGTCGACAGCACCACCATTGATTTGCCAACCAAAGGTGGGTTGTCTATTGCTTTTATTTAATGACAAATTCTTTCCAAACACACAATTCTTGCTGTTCTGATGATATAAATCATCACTCCCCTTGAGAGTGTCTTGACAAATGAAGATGTCAGTATCTTTAAAGAATTTGAGATCCAGAGTTGGTTCACCCTTGATCTGTACCCATCGTTGCTGCTGTCCAGTGGCTGCGCTGTGTAGAGGGGACCTAGCGATTCAGGTTCATCGGTCTTTGAAGTTGGGGGATATATGAAGAGCGCAGGTAGGAAAGCAGATGGGGCTTTGGAAGTAGCAGTTTTGAATTAAAAATCCGAGTCATACAGAAGCCTTTGTATAAAACACCAATTAAGCCATTTCTCGACTATCCTGTCTAGTTCCACTCACCACACTTCAGGAGGGATGCAAAGGTCCAAGAGAGGGCATGGAGGACATCAACCCAAGTGGTTCCAGGGATCACTGTGTCGTAGCAACAATGTTGAAGAAGCTGGGCCTATTCTCCTCTGAGCAAAGGAGAATGAGGGTGATTTGATTGAGGTGCACGAGACGATGATAAGTTTGGAAAAGACAAACAAAGAAAAACGGAACCAAGCCCAGAAATTGCTAGCGAAATTCTGATAAAATGTCACTGGATGCTAATTCTGCTTTCTCCCCACAGATGCTGCCAGACCCAGTGAGTTTCTGCAGTAATTTCTATTTTTGTTTTAGATCTCCAGCTTTTGTAGTTTTTTTTGTTTAATTGAAGAAAAGCTGCGCCCATTCATTCCAGTACATAGGGAAACAGGTTTAACAGGAGCAGAGGTACTGAGGTGAGGGAATGAGGAGGAAGAATGTCGTGTTTTTCTTTCCCAGGAACTTGCTGGAGGCTGTAAGTTGAAATGATAAACAGTTTCAAAAGGAAATTGGACAGACACTTGCGGCAGATAAGCTACGTGGGCTATTGGAGAGAAAGCAGGGGAGAATGGCACTGAGTGGTTTGTTGTACAGAGAGTTGGACCCATGCTGCGCCTGAATGATTGTGACTCCGGTAGCTGGTTGTTTTAAAGGGTAGTATTTGACTGGGTTGGCTTCATGTAGAGGGTTAAATTGTTCTATTTGAAACATTTTCTGCCTTTTGATGGCTCCCCCCAGAGCATGAAGAGCATCAATCATACAGCACAGAAACAGACACTTTGGTCGAACTCATCCACGCCAACCAGGTTCTTGCGTTTGGCCCATATCCCTCGAAACCATTCCTATTCGTGTACTTGTCCAAATGGTTTTCAAATGTTGTAACTGTACCTGCATCTACCATTTCCTCCACTGTTCATTCCATAAATACACCACCCTTATTGTGAAAAGTTGCCCCTCAGGTCCCTTTTAAATCTTTCTCCTCTCACGTTAAACTTATGTACTCTAGTTTTGAGTTCCCCTACATGAGAAAAAAATACTTTTGCTATTCACCTTATCTATGCCCCTCATGATTTTATAAACCTCTATAAGGTCACCCTCAATCTCCTGTGCTCCAGAGAAAAAATTCCCAGCCTATCTGGCCAGTGGTGTGTCAAAAGTTTTTTTTTAAATTTTGGAACCTGAATTATTTGATTCTTTCATATTTTCTGGCTCCCTGAGGTGGAATTCTCATTGGTACCAGTATTTTATCCAGTCAGCTCACTAGGTCAAGAGAGTGTTGGCTGCCTCAGAGCTCCTCTGCTTTTGCTCGGGTTGGTGCCATTGGGGTCTTCAAATACCACACTAAGGGACAGGTGGGACTTTGATCTCGCTTCGATCTCCTTTGAATGACAGCACCTCAGATAGGAACTCAGTGTTTAATGCTCAGCTGTCTGTCACAAGTCTTTGACTTATGACCTTCTGTCTTGAATGTGACTGCCTGAGTCATGGTTGACATGCAGCAATTAGACAGTGGCGAAGAGCTGAGAATAGCTGACTCGTTACACACTGAGGTCTCATGGTTTGTGACTTCACACTCAGTGGGAACAGTGAGTCCATTTCTTCTAGTTGTGCAGACTACACTGCACAAAGAGGAAGTTTCTGATGAAAACTGAGCAGGAGGAAATCCTAGCCACAGTCAGAGTGCAGAATTGCACTTTACATTTTACTTTTTCTCTCTCACTTCACCCACATCTCATCACTCTTTCTTCTCCTTCCTCTGTATCTTTCACTGACGTCCTGTTTTTTTTCTCTTATATGCTTTGCATTACCAACCCCCACCCACATGCTGTCGACTCCTCTCTCTCTCTGTGCCCTGTCTTTCTGTTCTGCTCTTCTCTTGTGCTTCTCCCCACCCCCCCAACTTTCTGAACCCTCTGTGTGCCCCCTCTAACTCTTCTTGTGCCATCTCTCTCTCTTTGTGCCCCCAAGCTTTGTGTTCCCTCCTTTTCCTGCTTCCTCCTCTCTTTTCCCCTTTCGCTTTTATTCTTTATCTTTTTCTGCTCTCCCCTTTCACCAGCTATACCTCCTCCCTTTTTCCCTTCTCCTTTCTTTAGTAAGCTTCCCACCATCCCAATCTCCTCCCCTCCCTTTCCCAACTCCTCAAACCCTACCGCTCCAACCCCTCATCTCACTTCCTCTTCTCTTGCCTACCCCATGCTTCTCCAGTTTCTCCTTGTGCTTTCCACCCTACTCCACTAACTCTTCTTCCCAACCCCACAAACTTCATCGTACTTATCTCCCCTACAACTCTGCCACTAGCACTCCCTCTGCCCTATACCACCTCAGCATAGCACTGGGAGTGTCAGTCTGGATTGTTAACTCATTGTGAAGTTTTCTTATTTATTCATGGGATGTGGGCCAGCATTTATTGTCCATTCCTAATTGCCCTTTGATAGGGTGATGATGTACTGTCTTCTTGAACTGCTGCAATCCATGTGCTTGAGGTAGACTTATAATGACTTCAGGGAGCAAGTTCCAGGATTTTGATCCCGTGACTGTGAAGAAGCAGCATCATATTTTCAAGTCAGGGTGGTTTGGATTTAAAGGGGAACTTGCAGGTTGTGTTCCCATGTATCTGCTGGCCTTATCCTCCTTGGGTGGTAAGGTTTAGAGAGTCCAGTCACAGAAGGCTTGATGAGTTGCAACTTGTAGATAGTACCTGCTTGCTGTTACTAAGTGTCAGTGATGGAGGGAATACACTGTGAAGGTGGTAGTTGAGTTGCCAAGCGAACAGGCTGCTTGGTCCTGAATGATGTTGAGCTTCTTGAATATTGTTGGAGTCGCATTCATCCAGGCAAGGTGGAAGTATTCCATTACAGTTCTGACTTGTGCCGTGTGGATGATGGACAGGCTTTGGGGTGTCAGGAGGTGAGTCCCTTGCTGCAGGATTCTTAACATCTAACTGGCTGTTGCAGCCAGTCTTACCACTGGGAACTTAGTGACGTGTAGCGAGGACCCCCAGCCTCTCTGTCACGACAATAAAATGTGAGGCTGGATGAACACAGCAGGCCAAGCAGCATCTCAGGAGCACAAAAGCTTTCTTGTAATCTCTATCACGACATGGTGCTTTGTCCAACTACAGGGTCTCAACTGCATCGGCAATCAACAGTGCGGTCTTGTGGTTTCTGTGGTCCTCAGAGATATGGTGACAACATCAAGACAACCAGAGAACCTGATCCCGTATGCAAATATTTGGGAACTTCCAAATGACCTTGTGTAGTTCAGTCAGATAAACGTCCACTGCTGTGTCTATGTAGACACTGTTGTAAACATTTGTGGACTTGTTTGTACTGTAAACATGGACTTTACGCTGCAAATCCCAGCAGACAACCGGCTCAATGGGACTGTTGATTTAAGTAACCTGCTCTGATGAAGGGTCCAGGCCCGAAACGTCAGCTTTTGTGCTCCTGAGATGCTGCTTGGCCTGCTGTGTTCATCCAGCCTCGCATTTTATTATCTTGGAATTCTCCAGCATCTGCAGTTCCCATTATCTCTGAACCTGCAGGTGAGCCCTGGTTTTCAGATTGAGGGGCTCACTGTCTCTCGGATAAACCAAGATAAAATCATTTCTTGTGTCTAATTAGAGAACTGCCTGTCACACGTCAGGCCTGATGACCCTAATGTTTATAAAGAGAAGCCCATTCCTTCATGCCAGTCTCTTACGTCAAGAGAAGCAGCATGTTTTATCAGCAGCTACCAGACTGCAGAGCTGAAAGGGTCTTTGAGGGAACGGGCCTGATTGCACACTTCTAAGTTCACTCAGTGTGATCAGTTTTAATATCAGATTTGGCTTTCATAAAGTCACGTCTTCTTACTTTGGGGGTTTCGGGACAGAGGTCGGCGCTGGAGAAGGAAACTCCACTATGGCACCTACGTGCAACATGACCCACTGTACACACTGCTTTGGCTACGAGAAGTTGGCGGGGGTAGAGAAAGTTAGGGAATTTTAAAAAAAGAAAATTTCTATGCAATTAAGAATAAAAGCTGTAATGATTATTTTTACTGAAGCATTTCAAATCCCATGTGGCAACCAGCTTGTAACTGATGTCCATTTCAAGCCCACCGACTCCCACAGCTACCTAGAATACACCTCCTCCCACCCACCCTCCTGCAAAAATTCCATCCCCTATTCCCAATTCCTCCGCCTCCGCCGCATCTGCTCCCACGATAAGACATTCCACTCCCGCACATCCCAGATGTCCAAGTTCTTCAAGGACCGCAACTTCCCCCCACAGTGATCGAGAACGCCCTTGACCGCGTCTCCCGTATTTCCCGCAACACATCCCTCACACCCCGCCCCCGCCACAACCGCCCAAAGAGGATCCCCCACGTTCTCTCACACCACCCTACCAACCTCTGGATACAACGCATCATCCTCCGACACTTCCGCCATTTACAATCCGACCCCACAACCCAAGACATTTTTCCATCCCCACCCCTGTCTGCTTTCCGGAGAGACCACTCTCTCCGTGACTCCCTTGTTCGCTCCACACTGCCCTCCAACCCCACCACACCCGGCACCTTCCCCTGCAACCGCAGGAAATGCTACACTTGCCCCCACACCTCCTCCCTCACCCCTATCCCAGGCCACAAGATGACATTCCACATTAAGCAGAGGTTCACCTGCGCATCTGCCAATGGTGGTATACTGCATCCACTGTACCCGGTGTGGCTTTCTCTACATTGGGGAAACCAAGCGGAGGCTTGGAGACCGCTTTGCATAACACCTCCGCTCAGTTCGCAACAAACTACTGCACCTCCCAGTCGCAAACCATTTCCACTCCCCCTCCCATTCTTTAGATGACATGTCCATCATGGGCCTCCTGCAGTGCCACAATGATGCCACCCGAAGGTTGCAGGAACAGCAACTCATATTCCGCCTGGGAACCCTGCAGCCTAATGGTATCAATGTGGACTTCACCAGTTTCAAAATCTCCCCTTCCCCAACTGCATCCCTAAACCAGCCCAGTTCGTCCCCTCCCCCCACTGCACCACACGCGCTCTCTCTCTCTCTCTCTCTCTCTCTCTCTCTCTCTCTCTCTCTCTCTCTCTCTCTCTCTCTCTCTCTCTCTCTCTTTCCCCCCCCCCCCCCCCCACCCACTGCATCCCAAAACCAGTCCAACCTGTCTCTGCCTCCCTAACCAGTTCTTCCTCTCACCCATCCCTTCCTCCCACCCCAAGCCGCACCCCCATCTACCTACTAACCTCATCCCACCTCCTTGACCTGTCCGTCTTCCCTGGACTGACCTATCCCCTCCCTGCCTCTCCACCTATACTCTCTCCACCTATCTTCTTTACTCTCCGTCTTCGGTCCACCTCCCCCCCTCTCCCTATTTATTCCAGTTCCCTCTCCCCATCCCCCTCTCTGATGAAGGGTCTAGGCCCGAAACGTCAGCTTTTATGCTCCTGAGATGCTGCTTGGCCTGCTGTGTTCATCCAGCCTCACATTTTATTATCTTGGAATTCTCCAGCATCTGCAGTTCCCATTATCTCTGGCCTCACACCTCCTTTGCAACTTTCTCCGTCGTCTTCACATCTCCCTATACCTCTAACTTCTTCCGGCCGTGATACAAACCTTGAGGAAGGGTCACTGGACCTGAACCGTTAATTCTGATTTCTCTTCTCAGATGCAGGCCCACCTGACCTTTTCCAGCAACTTCAGTTTTTCTGATTTACAGCATCCACAGTTCTTGGGGTTTTTACGTACCTTGCTTAGCTGTTTCTGCTGCACCCATTTCTCCCCCTCCAACAGAATGCTGAATTCTGCCATTTTAAGATCACTATTTCCAAGGGGATCTTTAACTCCAACAATATTTATCACCCATCATCGGATCCAAAACAGCCTGGTCCTTGCTTGGATCCAGTGCAGCACAGGAACAGACCTTTGGGCCCATGACGGTGTGCCAAACATGATGCCAATCTACACTAATCCCAGACCAGTGAGGCTTACCTCAGTTGTTGATAAAGTGATGGAAAAGGTTATAAGAGATTTATAATCATCTAGAAAAGAACAATTTGATTAGGGATAGTCAGCACGGTTTTGTGAAGGGTAGGTCGTGCCTCATAAACCTTATTGAGTTCTTTGAGTAAACCGGTTGATGTGGTGTATATGGATTTCAGCAAGGCATTCGATAAGGTTCCCCACAGTAGGCTATTGTACAAAATGTGGAGCAACGGGATTGTGGGAGATATCGCAGTTTGGATTGGAAATTGGCTTGCTGAAAGAAGACAGAGGGTGGTAGTTGATGGGAAATGTTCATCCTCGAGACCAGTTACTAGTGGTGTAACGCAAGGTTCGGTGTTGGGTCCACTGCTGTTTTTTATAAATGACCTGGATGAGGGCGCAGAAGGATGGGTTAGTAAATTTGCAGACGACACTAAGGTTGGTGCAGTTGTGGATAGTGACGAAGGATGTTGGAGTTTACAGAGAGACATAGATAAGCTGCAGAGCTGGGCTGAGAGGTGGCAAATGGAGTTTAGATTAGATTAGATTCCCTAGAGTGTGGAAACAGGCCCGTCGGCCCAACAAGTCCACACCGCCCCTTGAAGCATCCCACCCAGACCCATCCCACTGTAACCCACACACTCCTGAACACTACGGGCAATTTAGCATGGCCAATCCACCTTGCCTGCACATCTTTGGACTGTGGGAGGAAACCGGGGCACCCGGAGGAAACTCACGCAGACACGGGGAGAATGTGCAAACTCCACACAGGCAGTCGTCCGAGGCTGGAATTGAGCCTGGGTCCCTGGCATTGTGAGGCTGCAGTGCTAACCACTGAGCCACAGTGCCGCCCCGTTTAATGCGGACAAGTGTGAGGTGTCGCACTTTGGTCGGAGTAACCGGAATGCAAAGTACTGGGCTAATGGTAAGATTCTTGGTAATGTAGACAAGCAGAGAGATCTCGTTGTCCATGTACACAGAAAGTTGCCACCCAGGTTGACAGGGCTGTTAAGAAGGCATACAGTGTTTTAGCTTTTATTAATAGAGGGATCGAGTTCCGGAACCAAGAGGTTACGGTGAAGCTGTACAAAACTCTGGTGCGGCCGCACTTGGAGTATTGCGTACAGTTCTGGTCGCCGCATTATAAGAAGGATGTGGAAGCTTTGGAAAGGGTGTAGAGGGGATTTACTAGGATGTTGCCTGGTATGGAGGGAAGGTCTTACCAGGAAAGGTTGAGGGACTTGAGGCTGTTTTCATTAGAGAGAAGAAGGGTGAGAGGTGGCTTAATTGAGACATATAAAATAATCAGAGGGTTAGATAGGGTGGATAGGGAGAGCCTTTTTCCTCGGATGGTGACGGCGAGCACGAGGGGGCACAGTTTTAAATTGAGGGGTGAAAGATTTAGGACAGATGTCAGAGGTACTTTCTTTACTCAGAAAGTAGTAAGGGAATGGAACGCTTTGCCTGCAACGGTAGTAGATTCGCCAACTTTAAGTACATTTAAGTCGTCATTGGGCAAGCATATGGACGTACATGGAATAGTGTAGGTTAGATGGGCTTCAGATTGGTATGACAGGTCAGCACAACATCGAGGGCCGAAGGGCCTGTACTGTGCTGTAATGTTCTATGTTCTATAATCCCTTCTGCCTGCCCTTGGTTCATAATCCCTCCATTCCTTGCATATTCATGTGTTTATTTAAAAATCCCTTAAATGCCCCTGTCATTTCTCCCTCGTCCACCACCCCTGGCAGCACATTCTAGATTCCTCCCACTTTGTGTGTTTAAAAAAAAATTGTCCCTCACATCTCCTTTGAACTATCCCCTCTCACTTTAAATGGGGCCTGCCCCCTAGTCTGACATTTCAATTCTGGGAAAGAGATTCTAACTGTCAACCCTATCTATGCATCTCATAGTTTTATAGACTTCTATCAAGCGACCCCTCAGTCTCTGCCATTTCACAAAAAAAATCACCCTAATTTTCCTCGCCCTTCCATACAGCTCATTCGCTCTCATCCAGACCGTATCCTGGTAAACAACTACTTCATCCCCTGCAAAGCTGTCAGATCCTTCCTGTAATATTGTTAACAGAATTGAACATAATACTCCAAGTGTGGCTGAACCAAAGTCTTTTAAAGCTGCAACTTGACATCTTCACTCTTGTACTCAATTCCCTAACCAATAAAGGCAAACATGCCATTTGCCTTCTTTACCACCCTATCTATCTGTGGGTCAGTTTCAGGGAGCCATGGACTTGAACCCCAAGATCCGTCTGTACATCAATGCTGCTCAAGGTCCTACCATTAACTTTACTTCTCCTTAACATTTGATTGCCTGAAGTACAGCCTCGTTAGACTTATCTGGATTAAAATCCATCCACCCTATTTTTGCCTATGTCTCCAACTGATCCATACCCCGCTGTATCCTTTGACAACCTTCCACACGATCCACAACTCCACTGATCTTTGGATTGTATGAAAACTTACTAGTCCACCCATCCACATTTTATAGACAATAGGCAATAGGTGCAGGAGTAGGCCAATCGGCCCTTCGAGCCAGCACCACCATTCATTATGATCATGGCTATCCCTGTGGAACATTACTAGTCACTGACCTCCAGCCTGAAAAACACCCTTCCACCACTACCCTCTTCATTTCCTATTCTAGGAAACTGTCTTGAATACACGCCATCGATTCTTCTTCGGAACTACCTTTGACTATCCCAATCTACATGTAGATCAAAGTCACCCACGATTAATCATAGAACTTAGAACAATACAGCGCAGAACAGGCCCTTTGGCCCTCAGTGTTGCGCTGACCTGTGAACTAATCTAAGCCCATCCCCCTACACTATCCTATCATCATCCATATGCTTATCCAAGGACTGTTTAAATGCCCCTAATGTGGCTGAGTTAACTACATTGGCAGGCAGGGCATTCCGCGCCCGTACCACTCTGAGTAAAGAACCTGCCTCTGACATCTGTCTTAAATCTGTCACTCCTCAATTTGCAGCTATTCCTCCTCGTACAAGCTGACGTCATTGTCCTAGGAAAAAGACACTCACCGCCCACCCTATCTAATCCTCTGATCATCTTGTATGTCTCTATTAAATCTCCTCTTAGCTTCTTTCTCTCCAATGAGAACAGACCCAAGTCCCTCAGCCTTTCCACATAAGACCTTCGCCCCAGACCAGGCAACATCCTGGTAAATCTCCTTTGCACCTTCTCCAATGCTTCCACATCCTTCCTGGAATGGGACGATCAGAACTGTATGCAATACTCCAAGTGAGGCCACACTAACATTTTGAACAGTTGCAGCATGACAGCACGGCTCCGGAACACTATCCCTCTACCAATAAAACCTAACACACTGTCTGCTTTCTTAACAGCACAATCAACCTGGGTGGCAACTTTCAGGGATCTATGTACATGGACACCGAGATCCCTCTGCACATCCACACTACGAAGAATCTTTCCATTGACCCAGTATTCTTCCTTCCTGTTATTCTTCCCAAAGTGAATCCCCTCACATTTACCTGCATTGAACTCCATTTGCCACCTTTCAGCCCAAGTCTCCCTGCAACCTGCAACATTCTTCCCTCTAATTGGATTGAGTTTTTTTTTTGAAGTAATGAAGAGTACTGTTGAGGGCAGAGCAGTGGATGTGATCTATTTGGACTTCAGTAAGGCACTCAGCAAGGTTCCTCATGGCAGACTGGCTAGCAAGGTTAGATCACATGCAATACAGGGAGAGCAGGGAGTAAATGACTGTTGTATTTGGCGCGGCACAGTGGCTTGGTGCCAGGGACCCGGATCCAATTACATGGACGTCTGTGTGGAGTTTGCACATTCTCCCATGTCTGTGTGGGTTTCCTCCGGGTGCTCTGGTTTCCTCCCACAGTCCAAAGGTGTGCAGGTTAGGTGTATTGGCCATGCTAAATTGTTTATAGTGTTCAGGGAAGTGTAGATTAAGTGGATTATGGGGTACGGGTCTGGATGGGATTCTCTTAGGGTTGGCGTGGACTTGTTGACCGAAGGGCCTGTTTCCACACTGGCTCAAAGGATGGAGACAATGGTGGTGGTGGTGGAGGGGTTGCTTTTTCAGACTGAAGGCCTTCGACCAGCCACAAGGGTCGGTGCTGCTTTCGCTGCTTTTTGTCACTTACGTAAATTATTTGGATGTGAAACATTTGTAGATAAGACCAAAATTGGAGGTGTTGTGGACAAAGAAGGTCATCTAAGATTACAGAAGAGATTTTGATCAAGGGGTTAATGGGCTGAAGAGTGGCAGATGGAGTTAAATTAGATAAATGTGAGATATTGCATTTCGGTAAAACAAACAAGGGCAGGACTTACACGCTTAATGGTAAGGACCTCGGGAGTGTTTCTGATCAAAGAAGCCATGCAGTGTAGATTCGTAGTTCCTTGAAAGTGGAGTCACAGGTAGCTAGGTTAATGAAGACCGGCGTTTGGTATCCTTGCCTTTATTGGTCAGTGCATTGAGTACAGAAATTGGGAGGTCATGTTGTGGATGTACAGGACATTGGTTAGGTCACTATTGGAATACTGCGTGCAATTCTGTCTCCTTGCTATAGGAAGGATGTTGTGAAATTTGAAAGGGTTCAGAAAACATTTACGAGGATGTCGCCAGCTTTGAGCTATAGGGAGAGGCTGAATATACTGAGGCTGTTTTCCCAGGAGTGTTGGAGGCTGAGGGGTGGCCTTTATAAAAGCTTATATAATCATGATGATAATGGAATAGTGTAGGTTAGATGGGCTTAAGTTTGGTTTCACAGGTCAGTGCAACATCAAGGGCTGAAGGGCCTGTACTGCGCTGTAGTGTTCTACGTTCTATGAGAGGCATGAGTAGACAAGGTCTTTCCCCTGGGGTGGGTGAGTCCAAAACTAAAGGGCGTAGATTTAAAGTGAGAGGGGAGAGGTTTAAGAGGGTCCTAAGGGGCAACGTTTTCACGCAGAAGGTAGTGCGTGCATGGAATGAGCTGATAGACGAAGTGGTGGAGGCTGGTACAGTGACAACATTTAAAAGGCATCTGGATATGTATGTGTATAGGAAGGGTTGCTGGCCAACGGGACTAGATTAAAGTAGGAAATCTGATTAACATGCACGAGTTGGACTGAAGGGTCTGTTTCCATACTGGCCGTCTCTATATCGCTGTGTGATTGTGTGCTTGGTTTTTCAGGTTTAACAAATCATTTACGTGAGTTGTTGAATATAAGGCATTTAGTAGAGTTAATATAGACTATATATGTTTGAACAGCAGCAGCACGAGTACAGCCATCAGAACTTAAAACATGTACAGCACTGATGTCAAGAACCACAACAGTGGACTGCTGAAGATTTGGAACCCTTCCATTAAAAGCTGTGATTTAGTATCTGTAGGAGTTTTAAAATACTGAGACCTAAATCATTGACTTAAATTTCAGGAGTGAAGGTACATTGGCTAAATTTGCAAATGCCTCAAAGTTAAACATATTGTGCAGAGTACCTAAGGTCTCAGACAGATATAGATAAATTCAGTGAATTAGCAAAATGTTGGCAGTTGGAGTATAATGTGGAAAAATGGGGAAGATGTCACTTTGACAGGAAGAATAAAAAGAGCAGAGTATTACTTGAATGGAGAACAGCAGCAAAATTCTAAGATGGAAAGGGTTCCAGATGTGCAAGTGCATGAGTCATGAAATAATATTTGGGTACAGAATGTGATCAAGAAGGTGAAAGAATTATTTACTCTAAGAGGAATGCAACATCAAAGTGAGGATGTTGTACTTCAGTTATACGTCTCATTGGTGAGACCTCATATTGAATACTATGTGTAGTTTCTTTAAAGTAAGAGTGTAGATGCCTTTGTGACCCAGGAAATCTCCTAGATTGATACCTGGAATGGGTTGGTGGACAGACTGGGCTTGTTGCCTTTAGAGTTTAGAAGAGCAAGGAATGACTTGATTGAAGAGTGAAAGATCCAGAATGATTTTGACAAAATGGATGTGGGAAAGACCTGTTTTGTCTTGTATGTGAATCCAGAACTAAGGGGCATGATTTAAAATTTGGTGTCGCCCTTTCCCAATCCTGTTGCAGGTTAGAGAGAAGAATTGTTTCTCTTGGCAGGTTGTGCAGCTGGGGAACTCTAACTCAGGAAGTGATGGATGTGGGTCAGTGAATATTTTTTAAGGCAAAGTAGACATTTACGTTGTCGGGGACTTGGTATTGGGAATATGGAATTTGAAACAAACAGATCAGCTGTGATCTAATTAGTCAGAAGCAGGCTTGAGGGACTGAACAATCTACTTCTGCCAGTTTGTATGGTCACATGATAAGAATTTTATTCAGTCAACATGGTGAATTTAGCTTTGTTCTTATTGAATGAACAAACTGAATGGCCTCCTCTAGTTCCTGTTAGGCTTGAGGGGCTCAAAGGTCCACTGGTAACATGTATCGGTGATAATGGGAACTGCAGATGCTGGAGAGTCCAAGATAATAAAGTGTGAAGCTGGATGAACACAGCAGGCCAAGCAGCATCTCAGGAGCCTGAGATGCTGCTTGGCCTGCTGTGTTCATCCAGCTTCACACTTTATTATCCACTGGTAATATTCTGTCCTCTGGCTGCCTGCCTGCTGCTCTGATCCTGATCCTACAAAGCCCCTTCCCTCTTTAAACTATGCATAGCATAGAATGTGGAGATCAGAAGGAGAGAGAGAACTGCCTATACAGTAGCTCACTCTTTAAGTGGCAGTGATTGAAGAGGCCTTGGGCTTTGACCTCTCCAATATTCAACAATGCTGCTCACTTCACTGCATCTAGAGCTCTAAGTAACATAATGTCTGAACTTTTACAATCCAGGCTTGGCCGCATGGGAAGACTTGAGACCCACATAATCTGCTAGTGAGGAGTTAATCATCAAACATCCTCAAACATATGATCGGGCTAAACCACAATAAAACTCAGCAGAGCAGTACTGATTTGTGGTAAAGCTCTCCATTATTGTGCAGAGTATAATTGTCCATTAACCATTTACTCCTGAAGGTGTAATGAATGCTGCCCAGTCAAACTTGCTGCTCAATGAAAAGTCTTGTGTTTTTCTGACTTTCTCCCCTGAATGTTGACTAGTGGCACTGGAACCCACTCTCTGCTCCACTTCCGACTCCAACGGCTTCATCTCAGGAAGTTGAAACATTCCCTCATTCCCAAAATCAATAATAGTTAAAAAATAATGATTGGCACCAGTTGAAAGCGCTTTCTAATTTCCGGGACCATCTTTTTATAACGTCCATTTCTCACAGATGGTCTTCACTTAGCCTGTGAGCTTTCACCTTGATTTTACCACAAAGATGAACAGTGAATTCTCAGCGGCCCCTCATGAGTGAGAAACCTCGCCGTTGGGCCTTTGGAGGGAAACTACATTCAAAATCTTCCACGTTTTTTTTCCAAAAGCAACCACGGTTTGTATAGAAGTTCTTTCAGACAGCGTCTGCTTTGGAGCCCCTTGAGCTAACTTCTGTATTAATCTCTGTATCCAACTACTTATGATTATGTAGCTTCTTTAGCAAATTCCCCTCCAAGCTGCGCATCCATCCTGACGTGGAAATATATTACAGTTCCTGTAGTGGTGTTGCATTACATTCCCAGCAATCCCTCCCTAACAGCGCTGTGGGCATCCTTGCCTTCCAACGATTATGGCAGTTTCAGAAGCCAGCTCTACTCCACCACCTCAGGGTGATTAGGGATGAGGAACAAACGCTGGCCTCAGACTGGTGCGCCCAGATCTCTGAATAATCAAATAACAAAGTAAATCCTTTCAAGGTACATCAAAGGAGCACTTTTCGAGGAAAACCTGACATTGGTAGATTAGTCAAGGTGGTAGCTTTTAAGAAGCCTTGAAAGAGAGGAGGTGGGTGTTTGGGGACGGAGTTCCAGAGCTTAGAGTGCAGAAACTGAAGGCATGGCCACTAGTGGTGGAATGAACAAAACCTGTGTTGATATGGACAAAATTTGAGAAGCATGGAAACCTCGGAAAGTTGTAGATGAAAGGTTTACACTCCTTAGATGTGACTGGAACATCACCTGTGAATGTTTGCCAGTAGTACTGTCTGCGTCTTGGCTACAGTGTTGGTATGGTTTATCCTGCCCCTTGTGATATGTTGCAGAGATGAGGTGAGTGCTGCATGCTGTCTATACCTCCCGCCACAGTATGTTGTATGCTTATACGCTGGTTCAGCAGTCTTCATCTAAACACTGTTGCCCAACCAGCATCATCTCTGGAGTTATTTTCTCATTTTTCATTGCCCCTCTTGCTCCAGGCCCAATCCATTTTGTGACTGCTGCTGGAAAACACTCCCACAAAATAATGGCATCTTCTTTCTAGAATCCTGTCGATCCATCACTTTCACTGTGATGTAGGCCTTTCCCTGCTGGGCTGGACCCAGTGTTTATCCCTTAACTACTACCAGGTCATTAGTGCATTCTTGTTCATAGTATCTTGCTGTGCATAAATCACTGTGTTTTCAACTTTACAACAGCAGATGCACTTTGCAAATATTCAGTTGACTGCAGAGGATGTTGATGTCGTACCCAGCAGTCCCTCCCCAGTTCCACTGATCTAAGGGACACCAGACTGGCGTTCTTTTTCCAGTTTTCATAAAGAAACTGTTCTTTTCACTTGAGTCCTGGCATAACTTAACTTTGGCATTGCGGAGAACCGCATACACTTTTCATCTTGAGTTGCTAGAAAATGCTGAGCTGCAACCGAAGATGATATACAAATGTACACATGTACCCACCTGTGTCTATAACTTTGTTCTCCTTTTATTCCTACGCAGGTATGTAGGCAGATTTGGCTGGGCCTGTTTGATTCCCGATCATCAGTTATCCCAGATTACAGGGATCCACAAAAAATCAAGGAGTTCCTACAGGATAAATACGAGAAAAAGAGGTGGTGAGTAATCCTGTGTCATATTGTTTCTGTTGTGGATTGAGAATTATGGGGCTAAAGCAGGAAATTAGAATTGAAGCTCATCATATTAGTGATGATCTCATTGGATGGCAGCGTGAAACTTGATGGGCTGAATGGCCTACTTCTCCTACATCTTATGGTGTTATGATCTTTTGGTCTACTGAGGCCCATTTGGGTAACTCCAGCTGCTAACACCTTTTGGGCCAATCTTTTTGCTCCTGTGTAATTTAGTAACAGGTTGCATTAGTTGTGTGCATTAAGTAGCACGAGGAAATGCATCTCAACCATACATCCACATCCTCCATGTTAATATGTATCATTGGGGAGGCAGTGGTCATGTGGCTAATCAGTAATCTGCAACTCCAGACTAATGTTCTGAGATCATGGGTTTGAATCCCACCATAGCAGATAATGAAATATGAATTTGTTAAAATTCTGGAATAGAAATCAAGTCTAATGATGACAACGTAGGCACTGTCAACTGTTGTAAAAACTCATATGATTCACTTTAGAGAACAAAATCTATTGTCATAACACAGGAGCAGAAATTAGGCCATTTGACCCACCAAGTCTGCTCTGCCTGTCAATCATGGCTGATAAGTTCCTCAACCCCATTCTCCTGCTTTCTCCCTGTAACCCTTGATCCGTTTGATAATCAAGAACCCAAATAAGCCAGTCTTAAATGTACTCAATGTCCTTTCCTGATCTGGGCCTACACATGACTCCAGACCCACAGCAACGTGTTGACACTTAACTGCCACCTGGGAAATTAGGAGTAAGCAGTAAATGCTGATCTAACCATCAACATCACATGAACGAAGTTTTTAAAAAAAAATGTTTCCCACAATGTATTTTGCACAGAAATATGGAGTCCTGTGAGGTGTCTAGTACTGTGGCCAACTTGGTGCAAGTCCCAATTATTATTTGACAACAGTGATTATCACAAGCAAGTCAGATTCCGTGGCCTACCATTTATACCAGTGTTGACTTGCCAGTGACAGTCACTGTATGAAGAATGGGAATTAGAAGCAGAAACTGGCATGGATTCCTCCCCATGTGCGGAGGCTGGGTTGCAAGTCTGGCAAGTTTAATACTTGATTACATGCAGTATAGCGCAGTAGAGAGTGTTGTGTGATCTAGCATGATATTGACAGGGATTGCTTGACCTGCTTGCATGAGTCCTGTTGTCTACCAATTTGTAATTATTTTGAAAAAAGTGATGTGACAAATTTGGAATTGCTGTCTGAATAGTCAGTGAAACATGTGAAATGGGCTGTGACATTGTAAGGGTAGTATGTTGCAGTTTCAAGGCAGACATTGCTGTTCTTGTTGAACTTGATTGATGTGGCCTTTTCTTGCAGGTATGTTCCTCCAGAGCGGGTAAAAGTATCTGCTGCCACATCAGCTACAACATCGCTTAGCAGCAGAAGTAGCACACCCGACGTCAAACCACTGAAGACCCTCATGGGAGATTCAACTCCAGCCCTGAACATCTCAAAAAGTGCTGGGCAGGTAACAAGGCAATGGGAATGCTGCATGTTTCCCATTTCAGAAATACAATTGATATCTGCATTTTATAAAGAGCCTGTAATGAACTAAGACACTCCAAATCAAATCAAATTTGACCCCAAGCCACCGAGAAAGATGTTAAGGACAGGTGACAGAAGGCTTGGTTTGTTTGAGGTGGAGAGAGAATTGAACTCGTTTAGGGAGGGAATTCCAGAGCTCAGGGCCCAGTCAGCTAAAGGTACTGCTACAAATGATGGCGTGATGGGAATCAGGGAATGCTCAAGAGGCTGGAACTGGGGGCAACGCAGAGATCTTGGAGGATGGGAAGAATGTAGAGCTAAAAGAGGGCACAGATATGGGGTGGGGTGTTGATGCTGAAGGAGGGAGAGTGGTGGTGAATGAAGGCACAGAAGAATTTGAAAACAAGGATGAGAATTTTAAAAGAGCTTTCCCATTCTCCCAAAATGCAGTCACCTTGCTGGAAATCCATTCCTTGTCCTCTGGCAGCCCTCAGCTCCTTTACGTATATGGATTCTAGACATGTAAATGTAAGGGTCAGCTGGCTGTTTGACTGTAAAGCCATCACAGCTCATCACAATCCTATTCTCACTGTTTGCAGCAGTGTCAATTATAGCATCTGTAAATGATGTCCCGGGTTGGTGAACTTGGCCAGTTTGTGTGCGGTACATCCTGCTTTATTTGAGTCAGCACTACAGTTTTGTTTTCCTCCATTCCTCTCACCATATTTCAGGAATTGAGAAAGTGTGGTCAGGAACTTTCGGCTTCATATAAACAGCCATGAGCTCAGTGAGTAACAAGCTAGGTTTTGAGGCAGAAGGTTGTAGATTCAAGCCCAAATCGGACCTCAGACCGATAAACTATGAAGATTCTGCAGCACAGTCGGACTGCTACCCTGCTGGAGGTGCTGTCATTCAGGTGAAACATTTGAATAAAGACCCTGTCGGCTGGCTGCTTAGATCCTATGGCCGTTACTGGAAGGAAAGCACAGATGTTCATTTCAGTACCGTGGACTAATATTTAGCCCATATTAGAACATAGAACATAGAAAAGTACAGCACAGTACAGGCCCTTCGGCCCACGATGTTGTGCCGTGGAATAATCCTAATCCAAACATAAAATAACCTAACCTACATTCCCTCATTTCACTGCTGTCCATGTGCATGTCCAGCAGTCGCTTGAATGTCACTAATGACTCCGCTTCCACGACTACCACTGGTAAACTATTCCGTGCGCTCTCAACTCTCTGGGTGAAGAACCTCCCTCTGACGTCTCCTCTATACCTTCCTCCTAACACTTTAAAACTATGACCCCTCATGGCAGTCAATCCTGCCTTGTGGAATGTCTCTGGCTACCGACTCTATTCATACCTCTCATTACCTTGTACACCTCGATCAGGTCACCTCTCTTCCTCCTTCTCTCCAGAGAGAAAAGTCCGAGCTCAGTCAACCTCTCCTCGTAAGTCAAGCCCTCCAGTCCAGGCAGCATCCTGGTAAGCCTCCTTTGCACTCTCTCCAAAGCCTCCACATCTTTCCTATAATAGGGCGACCAGAACTGGACACAATATTCCAAGTGTGGTCTCACCAGGGTTTTGTAGAGCTGTAACATAATTCAACCATCTCTGGTCATTCTCATTCTTTGAAATCTTCCTGAGTGCAAATTGGCAACTGGAATTGCTGCCATTGGCTGTGAACTGCTTCCAGACATCCTAAAGGAAGTCTAGAAATGCAACTTCCTTTTATGTTCCTTCCCAGTTCTCATTGTAGGATTGGATGTGGCAGCAACTGTTCACCGTGGCTGTAGGCCACCAAATTGTTGGAAGTTCAAACTGCAGTTTGCTGCACCGTCGGAGCACTGTTCTTCCCTAAAAAGGGAGTTAAATTTGCTCCCCGCTAGCTTGTTTAAACATTAACACATCCTTTCTCTTCAGTTGCCAATAGCTGCACTGTGTAATTTCAGTGTATGCAGAAATGAGGACTTTTTTTTCGAAAGATTGGAGTGCAGGTGCTGTCAGTGCAAGAGATCTTGAGTTGTAGCTGTTTAAAATTGTTTTGCGGTGCCTGGGTGGAGAAGGAATGAAGATGTTATTAACCATTGCACTATCTCATGAAGCAGCTTTAAATTCTTTCCAAATTTTTGAAGGTGAAATGTTTCAATGAAACAGTGTAGAGAGCATTCCATTGAAATCGACTAGTGTTGGTGTCAAACAGTGTAAGGCCAAGCATGGTAGGACTTGGTTCTGCCTTGTTTGTCCCTCTGCTCTTTATCAGCTCCCATCTTCATCTCCTTCGGCTTATGGGGATCAATACTTGACCTCAGTCAACAGATGGCCTGGTTGCTTATCTTTCTGTTTGGGAATCTTGCTGTGCATCAGTTGACAATATGTTTCTTCCATTACATCAGTAACTACACTTAGCAAGACAGTTCATCGGATGGGAATGAGATATCCTGGGGATAATGAAAGGTTCTATGTTAGTACAAAGTCCATTCCTGATATCTTTCGGCAAGATTGTTGTTCATACTTGTAAGCGTGTGTGTGTGTGTTTGAGTCGTCCCTCGTTTCACTGAGACCTGTTACCGTTACCACACTGATTTGAACCAAGGCTTCAGGATAAAAGACACGAATGACCTAGTTAGACAAAAGGATGGGGTCCTGTGAAATGAGTACAGGGAGTTAAGTGAAGTTTAAAAAGCA
Source organism: Stegostoma tigrinum (assembly GCF_030684315.1). NCBI lineage: Eukaryota > Metazoa > Chordata > Chondrichthyes > Orectolobiformes > Stegostomatidae > Stegostoma > Stegostoma tigrinum. The sequence continues at coordinate 14,837,052 of NC_081398.1, forward strand.
GGATCCCAAGGGTAGTGATCTTTGGATTATTCCCAGTGCCATGCGCCAGTGCGGATAGAAATAGAAAAGATAGCCCAGATGAATGTGCGGCTCTGGAGCTGGTTTAGGGGGCAGCATTTGCAGCGCTTAGATCATTGGAATCTCTTCTGAGTTAGAAGTGATCTACACAAGAGGGATAGGTTGCACTTGAACTGGAGGGAGTCCAGAATGTTTGCAGGGAGATTTGCTAGTGTTACGTGGGAGGGTTTGAACTAGTTTGTCAGTGGGGGTGGCACTCTGAATAAGAGAGGGGCCATCGAGAAGTCAGGGCAAAACACGTTAGCCATCAAGAGCAAGTTTACGATTCGGGTTAGCCACTGGCTCATTGGAGGGGAAGACTCCTGGTTTAAAGTGTATTTATTTCAATGCATGAGGCCTGATTGGTAAGGCAGATAAGCTCAGAGCATGGTCTGTCTCTGGGGACTGGGATATTGTAGCCATAACAGAAACAGGGCTGAGATAAGGGCAGGACTGGCAGCTCAATGTCACAGAATACAGAAGTACAAGTAAGTGAGGAGGTGAGTTGCCCTTTTGATAAAGGAGAACATAACAACGGTGTTTAGAGACGATATTCTTAAGAGGGGGGGGTCATGAAATGAGGCTGTATGGTTAGAACTTAGAAACAAGAAGGGGATTGCCATTCTGTTGGGACTCTATTATAGACACCCCAAGTGGCTAGCGGGTACTAGAGCAGCCGATGTGAGGGGAGATTGCAGGTACCTGGAACAACGCATTAGTATTGGTTGGACAGTTTAATTTCCCCTTTGTTGAGTGGGATACCCAGAATGTAAAAGGCCCAGTCAGGTGGAATTTGTCAAAAGTGTCAAAGAAAGTTTCCTAAATCGATTTGTAGATGTCCCAATTTGGGAGGGTGCAACACTGGACTCCTCTTGGGAAACGAGGTTGGCTAAGTGACTGAAGTGTCAGCTGGAAAACACTTTGAGCCCAGTGACCATAACTCCCTTAGTTATGGAGAAAGACAGGACAGGTCCATAGGTTCACCTGTGAAACTGGAGCAGGGCCAATTTTGGGGGATCTAGTAGCAGTCACTTGGGTAAGTCTGTTTGAAGGAAAATGAGCCACTGGCAAATGGGAGGCTTTTAAAAGTGAGAAATGAGGACTTTTTTTTGAAAGATTGGAGTGCAGGTGCTGTCAGTGCAAGAGCGACAGTGTTGCAGAGATAGTAGGAACTGTCGATGTTAGAGAATCAGAGATTACATGGTGTAGAAGTGGATGAATACAGCAGGCCAAGCAGCATCAGAGGAGCAGGAAGGCTGACGTTTCAGGTCTAGACCTTTCTTCAGAAATGGGGAAGGGGAATGGGATTCTGAAATAAATAGGGAGGAAGGGGGAGGGGGATAGAAGATGGATAATGGAGAAAATAGGTAAAGATGAGATAGACAGGTCAAAGAGGTGGGGTTGGAGCCAGTAAAGGTGAGCCAAGGAGGGGATGGGTTGGTCCAGGGAGGACGGACAGGTCAAGGAGGTGGGATGAGGCAAGCAGGGAGGAGATGGGGGTGGGGCTTGAGGTGGGAGGAGTGGATAGGTGGGAGGACAGGTTAGGGAGGAGAGTACAAGCTAGGCTGGTTTTGGGATGCGGTTGGGAGAGGGGAGATTTTGAAGTGTGTGAAGTCCACATTGATACCATTGGGCAGCAGGGTTACTAAGGGAAATATGAGATGCTGTTCCTTCAACCTTTGGGTGGCATCATTGTGGCACTGCAGGAAGCCCAGGATGGACATATCGTCTGAAGAGTTGGAGGGGGAGTTGAAATGGTTTGCGACTGGGAGGTGCAGTTGCTTGTTGCGAACGGATGGTAGGTGTTCCACAAAGCGGTCCCCAAGCCTCTGGTTTCCCCAATGTTGAGGAGGCCACAACGAGAACAGCAGATACAGTATACCTGCACATCTGCTAATGTGGTATATATTTGTATTGTATACAAATGTCCATTTCTGGAACACCTACGATTGGTTCGCAACAAACAACTGCACCTCCCAGTCGCAAACCATTTCAACTCTCCCTCCCACTCCTTGAACGACATGTCCATTCTGGGCCTTCTGCAATACCACAACGATACCACCCAAAGGTTGCAGGAACAGCAACTCATATTCCGCTTGGGAACCCTGCAGCCCGATGGTATCCGTGCGGATTTCATAAACTTCAAAATCTCTCCTCCTCCTACCGCATCCCAAAACCAGCCCAGCTCGCCCCCACCTCCTTAACCTGTTCTTCCTCTCACCTATCCCCACCCCTACCTACTAACCTCATCCCACCCCTTTGACCTGTCCGTCCTCTCTACCTCCCCACCTACACTCACCTTTACTGGCTCCATCCCTGCCTCTTTAACTTGCCTTCTCCACCTATCATCTCCTCTATCCATCTTTGATCTGTCTCCCCCTTCTCCCTATTTATTTCAGAACCCCTCCCACTCCCCAATTTCTGATGAAGGGTCTAGGCCCGAAACGTCAGCTTTCCTGCTCCTAAGGTGCTGCTTGTCCTGCTGGGTTCATCCAGCTCCACACCTTGTTATCTCATGCCCTCGATGTTCGTGTTGGCAGCAGCAGCATCTTCGATATCTGTGTTGTCCTTGGAAACGGAGACATGCATTGGGTTAAAGTGATTGGCCTCAATTGAATTCCTAGATGACTATCAAAAGTGTAGGAGTACACTTGACGGAAATCAGAAGAGCGAACAGAGGATATGAGATGGATGTGGCTGATAAGATTAAAGATAATTCTGAGGTTCTATAGCTACGTTAAGAGTAAAAGGGTGACTAGGGAGAGAATAGGTGCCCTTAAAGATCAGCATGATCATCTGTGTGTGGAGCCGCAGTGGATGGGGGAGATTTTTTTGTATATATTTCTCCTCCCTGTTTACTGAGGGGAGAATCATGGATGCTGGGGAAATAAGGGAAAAATGGTGGGGATGTTTTGGACAGCATACATATTACCAGAGAGGAGGTGTATGCAACCTTAAAGCGCATTAAGTTGGATAAATCCCCTGGGTCTGATCAAGTCTATTGTCAGATGTTGTGGGAGGCTAAGAAAGAAGTTGCAGAGATTCCTACTTCGTCTTTATCCACTGGTGAAGTTCTGGAAGACTGGAGGGTGGTTAATGTTGTCCGTTGTTTAAGAAAGGTAGCAAAGACAAGCCAGAGAACTACAGGCTGGTGACCCTGGCATTAGTGGGAGGCAAGTTATTGGAAAGATACTGAGGGACAGGATCAACCAACATTTGGATAATCACTATCTGATTAGGGATAGTCAGCATGGATTTGTGCACAGGTATGAAAATTAGGTTGCATGGGATCCAGGGAACACTAGTTAATTGGATTCAAAATTGGTTTGATGGTAGGAAGCAGAGGGTGATGGTTCAAAGTTCTTTCTCAAACTGGAGGCCTGTGACTCGTGGTGTGCCATAGGATCATTGCTGGCATCTTTGTCATTTGTTATTTACATAAATGATCTGGATGTGAATGTACAAAACATGATTGATAAGTTTGCGGATGATACAAAATGAACAAGTGATAGGAAGATTATCAAAAATTACGGACGGATCTTGATCAGATGGGGAAGTGCGCTGAGAATTGGTTAATGCAGTTCAGTACAGATAAGTGTGGGGTGTGCACTCTGCAAAATCGAGCGAAGGTAGGACTTACGCAGTAAATGGTAAGCTCGTTTGGAGTGTTGTGGAGCAAAGGGATCTGAGGAGTAGAAGTTCATATCTCCTTGAAAGTAGCGTCACAGGTAGACAAGGTAGTGAAGAAGGCGCTTAGCAATGCTGGCTGTCATCAGTCGAGGCATTGAATATAGGAGTTGGGCCGTTATGTTACAGCTGCATAAGTTTTTGGTGAGGCTGCACTTGGGAGTACTGGGTGCAGATTTGGTCACCCTTTTCTAGGAAAGACATTGTTAAACTGGAAAGTGTGCGAAGAAGATTTGCGAGGACGTTGCCCGGACTAATAGGCCTGAGTTATACGGAGAGGTTGGCCAGGATAGGACTTTACTCCATGGAATGTAGGAGAATTAGGGGTGATCTTATTGAGGTGTATAAATTCATGATGTGCATAGATAGGATGAATGCAAATAGTCTTTTTCCCAGGAATGGGGAACTGAAAACTAGAGGGGAAAGATTTAAGAAGGACCTGAGGCGCAAGTTCTTCACACAGACAGTGATGCATGTACGGAATGGGCTACCAGAGTGTGATTGGGGTAGGTACAGTAGCAACATTTAAAAAACATTTGGATAGGTACGTGGATGGGAAGGTTTAGAGGGATATGGACTAAAGGCGGGTAGTGGAAACTAGCTGTGTAGTTTTCGTGGTCAGCATGGACCAGGTTTGGCCAAAGTGCCGGTTTCTACGCTGCATTACTCGGATTCTGCACAGTGTTTCTGTACTTCCAAATTGTTAAAAATTCTTTCATGGGGTGTGAGAATCTCAAGACTGGGCCAGCATTTACTACCTGTCCCTTGAAAGTGCTGGTGAACTGCCTTCATGCACTGCTGTAGTCTGTGTAGTGTTAACACCACAATGTTGTTAGGAAGGGAGTTCCAGGATTTTGCCCAGTGATATATTTCCAAGTCAGATGGTGAGTGACTCAGATGGGAGCTTCCAGGGGATGGTGTTCCTGTGTAACTGCTGCTCCTGTCCTTCTAGATGGTAGTGGTTGTGGGTTTAGAATGTGTTTTTAGTACAATTGTGCATCTTTTACCTTGTGTACACAACTATGGCTGGAGCATTGGTGATGGAGGGTGTGGATGCTTCAAGTGGTGCCAAATCGGGCAGGCTGCTTTGATCTGGATGATGTCAAGCTTCTAGAATGTTGTCGTAGCTATGTGCATCTAGGCAAGTGGAGAGTATTCTGTCACATGCCTAACTTGTACTTTGTTGATTGGAGCAGGCTTTGGACAGATACAAATGGAATGCTGAAGTTTTCTAACTGTATGTGTTTGATGTGTTCGTTATGTCAAAGGCACTATCTAAATGCAAAATGTCGTTACCTTTGCAAGGAAGAGCTTGTATTTTTAAAATGCCTTTCACACCCTCAATGTGTCAGAATGCTTTGATAATAGTGGAACACATTTAAAGTGGAATCACTGGTACCGCAGAATATGCTGCAGTTAGGTTTTGCACAGCATGAGGCCACAAAACACAACATACTATTGACCAGATGCATCAATTTTGATGATTTCGTTTCAGGTGTAAACATTGGTTCCAAAGCCTTAGGGATGGCATTCCCATTTGTTAGATGAGAGCTTTTGGGTTTCTTCACTGGTACTGGAGACATTTGAGAGAAGGTTCACTTACTGATCTCAGGTACGAAGGGATTGTCTTGTGAGGAGCAGTTGAATGGGTTTGGCCTGTATTCAGTAGAGTTTAGAAGGACAAACTGAGGCCGCCTTGAAACAGGAAAGATTTTCAGGCGAACAGAGATAATGGGAACTGCAGATGCTGGAGAATCCAAGATAACAAAGTGTGGAGCTGGATGAACACAGCAGGCCAAGCAGCATCTCAGGAGCACGAAAGCTGACGTTTCGGGCCTAGACCCTTCATCGGAGAGGGTTCTGAAATAAATAGGGAGAAAAGGGAAGGCAGACCGAAGATGGAGAGAAAAGAAGATAGGTGGAGGGGAGAGTATGGATGTGGAGGTAGGGAGGGGATAGGTCAGTCCAGGGAGGACAGACAGGTCAAGGAGGTGGGATGAGGTTAGTAGGTAGGAAATGGAGGTGTGGCTTGAGGTGGGAGGAGGGAATAGGTGAGAGGAAGAACAGGTTGGGGAGGCGAGGACAAGCTGGGCTGGTTTTGGGATGCAGTGGGGGAAGGGAGATTTTGAAGCTTGTGAAGTCCACATTGATACCATTGGGCTGCAGGGTTCCCAGGCGGAATATGAGTTGCTGTTCCTGCATCCTTCGGGTGGCATCATTGTGGCACTGCAGGAGGCCCAGGATGGACATGTAGTCGAAGGAATGGGAAGGGGAGTTGAAATGGTTCACGACTGGGCAGTGCAGTTGTTTATTGCGAACCGAGCGGAGGTGTTCTGCAAAGCGGTCCCCAAGCCTCCGCTTGGTTTCCCCAGTGTAGAGGAAACCACACTGTGTACAGTGGATACAGTATACCACGTTGGCCGATGCGTAGGTGAACCTCTGCTTAATATGGAAAGTCATCTTGGGGCCTGGGATAGGGGTGAGGGAGGAGGTATGGGGGCAAGTGTAGCACTTCCTGCGGTTGTAGTGGAAGGTGCCGGATGTGGTGGGGTTGGAGGGGAGTGTGGAGCGGATGAGGGAGTCGCGGCGAGAGTTGTCTCTCCGGAAGGAAGACAAGGGTGGGGATGGAAAAATATCTGGGTGGTGGGGTCGGATTGTAGATGGTGGAAGTGTCGGAGGATGATGCGTTGTATCCGGAGGTTGGTGGGGTGGTATGTGAGGACGAGGGGGATTCTCTTAGAGCGGTTATTGCGGGGGCGGAGTGTGAGCAATGTGTTGCAGGAAATGCGGGCAACCTGGTCAAGGGTGTTCTCGACCGGTGGGGGGGGGGGTTGCGATCCTTGAAGAAAGTGGACATCTGGGATGTGCAGGAGTGGAATGCCTCATCCTGGGAGCAAATGAGGCAGAGGCGGAGGAATTGGGAATAGGGGATGGAATTTTTCAGGCGGTTTTTCAGAGTAAATGTGGAGAGTTCAGGACCAGGCGACATAATCTGAGCAAAGGGTCACCAATTTAAGACTGCAGCAAGGGATTTCTTCTCTCGGAGCAGTGAATTTGTGAAATATGTTCCTGCAAGCTGGCCCGTTAATACATTCATGTCTGAGAGGTTTGCATTGATCAGTAATGGAGACAAGGATTATGGCGGAAAGGCAGGAAAGTTTATGTTGAGGATAGTCAGAGCTGATTTGAATGGCCTACTTCGTGTGGGTCTTATTGTTCTCATTCCTCTCCTGGACTCAGTCAGTCTGACGCTCCCTCTCCCCACCCACCAACTCACCTTTGCCACCCACCTCACCCTCTCCTCACCTGCCGCCTCACCTTCTTGCCACCACCCGCCTCCTCTCCCCATTTCTGCCTTCTTTCTCCCCCTCCACCCCAATTCCTGCCCTCTCCTCCACTCCTTCCGTCTGTATCCCTGTGTCCCTGTTGCTCTTTGCGTTCCTACTTTCCTGCCTGCCCTCCCACTCCCACCCAACTTACCTTCCTCTCTCCCCTTCCCGGCCACCCACACCCCTCCTCCGGTCTCTTGCCCCCTTCCCGCGCCCTGCTTTTCCCCCCCCACCTTCCCCTTAATCCCCCCCCCATTGCTGTCCTCTGTGCACTGTTTTTGCTCCCCCCTCTCTCCTACTGTTGTGCTCTGTCTTTTTCTGCTTGCTTGCCCCCATCTCGCCACCAACACACACCGTATTTGCATGCTTGCTGTCACTCGCATGCGTGTGCGCACACTCTGTCTCTCTCACCACAGTCTCTCTTCTGTCCTCCCCACCCCCATCTTAGGTGGCCAACCAGGAATTGATACAGCAACAGAATCAACAGCCAGTGAAGAAATCACAGCTGGATCTTTTGGCAGATATTGGAGGTGATCCTTTTGCTTCCCCCGTACCCCAGCACACTGCTGCACAGGCCTTTGCGGCCTTCCCTGCTTTTGGAGGTAAGTGTCCCAAATTGAAACAAGAGAACAGTTTTTTTTCTTCCACTGCATCTCTCACCTTTGACCACTAGCCCATCACCTTACATGAGGCAGTCCTGGTTTGTATCTGCAGTCCTGTACGCACCAGCTGAGTGCCTATGCCTGAACAAACTGAATCTGTTCTATCACAACAACATGATTACAGCTGAACCTTGTTTTTCCTGTACAAACATATGAACTAGGAGCAGTAGTAGACCACTCTGCCCTTCAGGCCAGCTCCACCATTCGAGAAGGTCACACCTGATTTGTTTACGTTCTGAATTGCACATTCCCACCTATCCCAATTACTTTGAACTCCCTTGCCCAGCAACAGTTATCCGTCACGCTCGTGCAAAATCATGGCCCTCAAACGTAGACTGAAGAATGACCATTCTCCTCCCCACCCTTACCCACAAGTGTATTTGGTGTACTTGCCTTCATTGGTCAGAGCATAGAGTATGAGAGTTGAGACGTTGTGTTATGGCTGTATGCGAAAGCCACCCTTGGAGTGCTGCATACAGTTCTGGTCACCCCACTATAGAAAGCACGTGGTTAAACTAGAAAGAGTTCCAAAAACATTTACAAGGATTTTGCTGGGACTGCAGGGCTTAAGCTATAAGGAGAGACAGGATTGGCTGGGGATTTTCTTCTGGAGTGTCAGAGGCTGAGGGGTGACATTATATTAGTTAATAAAATCACAAGGAACAGAGAAAAGGTCTTTTTCCCAGGGTAGGGAAGCTGCAAACCAGAGGACGCAGGTTTAAGGTGAGAGGGAAATGATCTTAAAGGGTCCTGAGGAGCAATTTTTTCTCTCAGATGGAATGAACTGGCAGAGAAAGTGGTGGAGCTGTGCACAATTATGACATTTAAAAGCCATTTGGACAGGTACTTGAATAGGAAGCTTTAGAGTCAAATTGGACTCATTGAGTTTAGGGTGTCTGGTTGGCAAGAACAGGTTGGACAGAAGGGTCTGCTTCCACGTTGTATGCCTTTATAACTGTGTATAAGTGAATAGCTTGGCACCACTCGCCGTGTTCCACAGATGTCATGATTGGGATTAGGACACCTCTGTGGACAGGTAGGTTGGTCGGGGGCATGGATTCAGCTCTGGGCTTTTTACCTCAGGAAGAACATGTTAGCCTTGGGTGAATCTGGACAACGTCAATCCTATTTGATAAAGGTGCAAAGGGTTAAGTTATTCAGAAACATTGTGGGCTTCTATTCTGTTCAGTTTAAATGGTCAAGGAGCATTGCAATAGGTAAACTCTCCTTAAAATGATTCGAGAGGCTTGCTATAGCAAGCCTGTTTCCCATCTGAGATGTGATTCTCAGTGGGAAATTTAAACTAACCATCCTCACACGTAGTATACTCTCTATATTTGTGGAATTTTTTTTTCATTCCTTTGTGGAGTGTGGATGTTACTGGCTTGACCATCATTTATTGTCTGTCTGTAATTACCAAGTGGGCAGTTAAGAGTCAGTGTTACTTTAAGAAGAGTAACAGAGGGAAACTTGAGAATTATAGATTAGTTAGCCTAACGAAAATTGTTCTAAAATCAAGGATTGGATAACTGATCACCTCAAAAAAAATTTCAGGGAGAGTCCGTATGGTGGACAGAGCTAAATTGGTGGATGTTGTTTACATGGACTTCCAAAAGGTTTTTGATAGTGCCCCAAGCAAGGAACCGTTAGCTAAGCTGAAAGACCATGGAATCGAGAGCAAATTATTAACCTAGATAGGAAATTAGTCGAGTGACAGGAAACAACGTTGGAATTATGGGTAAGTAATGAAATTAGCAGGCTGTAACTATTGTTGTCCCGTTGGGATCTATGTTGGGGCCTCAATTATTCATAGCAACTTGCATAATGGCATAAAAAACAATTTTCTGGAACAAACAGAGATAATGGGAACTGCAGATGCTGGAGAATTCCAAGATAAAATGTGAGGCTGGATGAACACAGCAGGGCAAGCAGCATCTCAGGAGCACAAAAGCTGACGTTTCGGGCCTAGACCCTTCATTAGAGAGGGGGATGGGGAGAGGGAACTGGAATAAATAGGGAGAGAGGGGGAGGCGGACTGAAGATGAAGAGTAAAGAAGATAGATGGAGAGAGTATAGGTGGGGAGGTAGGGAGGGGGATAGGTCAGTCCAGGGAAGACGGACAGGTCAAGGAGGTGGGATGAGGTTAGTAGGTAGCTGGGGGTGCGGCTTGGGGTGGGAGGAAGGGATGGGTGAGAGGAAGAACCGGTTAGGGAGGCAGAGACAGGTTGGACTGGTTTTGGGATGCAGTGGGTGCGGGGGGAGAGCTGGGCTGGTTGTGTGGTGCAGTGGGGGGAGGGGACGAACTGGACTGGTTTTGGGATGCGGTGGGGGAAGGGGAGATTTTGAAACTGGTGAAGTCCACATTGATACCATTAGGCTGCAGGGTTCCCAGGCGGAATATGAGTTGCTGTTCCTGCAACCTTCGGGTGGCATCATTGTGGCACTGCAGGAGGCCCATGATGGACATGTCATCTAAAGAATGGGAGGGGGAGTGGAAATGGTTTGCGACTGGGAGGTGCAGTAGTTTGTTGCGAACTGAGCGGAGGTGTTCTGCAAAGCAGTGTCCAAGCCTCCGCTTGGTTTCCCCAATGTAGAGGAAGCCACACCGGGTACAGTGGATGCAGTATACCACATTGGCAGATGTGCAGGTGAACCTCTGCTTAATGTGGAATGTCATCTAGTGGCCTGGGATAGGGGTGAGGGAGGAGGTGTGGGGGCAAGTGTAGTATTTCCTGCGGTTGCAGGGGAAGGTGCCGGGTGTGGTGGGTTTGGAGGGCAGTGTGGAGCGAACATGGGAGTCACGGAGAGAGTGGTCTCTCCGGAAAGCAGACAGGGGTGGGGATGGAAAAATGTCTTGGGTGGTGGGGTCGGATTGTAAATGGCGGAAGTGTCGGAGAATGATGCGTTGTATCCGGAGGTTGCTAGGGTGGAGTGTGAGAACGAGGGGATCCTCTTGGGGCGGTTGTGGCGGGGGCGGGGTGTGAGGGATGTGTTGCGGGAAATACGGGAGACGCGGTCAAGGGCGTTCTCGATCACTGTGGGGGTGAAAGTTGCGGTCCTTGAAGAACTTGGACATCTGGGATGTGCGGGAGTGGAATGTCTTATCGTGGGAGCAGATGCGGCGGAGGCGGAGGAATTGGGAATAGGGGATGGAATTTTTGCAGGAGGGTGGATGGGAGGAGGTGTATTCTAGGTAGCTGTGGGAGTCGGTGGGCTTGAAATGGAAAGCAGTTACAAGCTGGTTGCCTGAGATGGAGACTGAGAGGTCCAGGAAGGTGAGGGATGTGCTGGAGATGGCCCAGGTGAACTGAAGGTTGGGGTGGAAGGTGTTGGTGAAGTGGATGAACTGTTCGAGCTCCTCTGGGGAGCAAGAGGCGGCGCCGATACAGTCATCAATGTACCGGAGGAAGAGGTGGGGTTTGGGGCCTGTGTAGGTGCGGAAGAGGGACTGTTCCACGTAACCTACAAAGAGGCAGGCATAGCTGGGGCCCATGCGTTTGGGCAGCAATGTAGACAGTGATGACAGCATGAAAGTATATCAGGATACTGACAGGTGAATAAACAAAGCTGTGGCAGATGGATTTTAATTCAAGCAAGTGTGAGGTTATCCATTTCAGACTGAAAAGGATAGATCTGGGTATTTTTTTTTTGAATGCTCAAAGTTCAGCCCTGGGTGTCCTAATCCTTAGATTTGGGGTTTCTGGTGCTTTGCTGTTTAAAGTGCCACGAATAGTCTGGGCCAGATAGGATATACCCAAGGATACCAGGGGAAGTGAGGGGAGAGATTGCAGCGCCTTTGGCCACGATCTTCACATCCTCACTGCCCACTGAAGTAGTACCAGATGATTGAAGGGTGGCAAATATTATTCCCTTGTTCATGCAAGGAAATAGCGATAATCCTGGGAATTACAGACCAACTAGTCTTACTTCTGTGGTGGACAAATTATTAGAGAGGATTCTGAGAGATAGTATTTACTATTATTTGGAAAAGCGCAGTTTGATCAGAAATAGTCAGCATGGCTTTATGAAGGGCAGGCATGCCTCACAAGCCATATTAAATTATTTGGGGATGTGACAAAACATGTTGAAGACAGAGCAATGGATGTGGTGTATATGGATTTTAGCAAGGCATTTGATAAGATTCCCCATGGTAGGCTCAATCAGAAAGTAAGGAGGCGTGGGATTCAGGGAAATTTGGTGTCTGGATGCAAAATTGGCTATCCAATAGAAGACAGAGGATGGTAGTAGATGGAAAGTATTCAGCCTGGAACTCGGTGACCAGTGGTGTTCCACAGGGATCTGTTCTGGATGCTCCGCTCTGTGATCTTTATAAATGACTTGGATGAGAAATTGGAAGCGTGGGTTAGTAAGTTTGCCGATGACGTGAAGGTTGGTGGAGTTGTGGAAAGCGTGGAGGGCTGTTGTAGGTTGCAACGGGACATTGACAAGATGCAGAGCTGGGCAAAGACGTGGCAGATGGAATTCAACCTGCATAAGTGTGAAGTGATTCATTTTGGAAGGTCGAATTTGAGTGCAGAATACATGGTTAATGGCAGGATTCTCGGCAGTTTGAAGGACCAGAGGGACCTTGGGGTCCGCTTCCATAGATTCCTCAAAGTTGCTACCCAAGTTGATAGGGTTGCTAAGAAGGTGTGTAGTTTGTTGGCTTTCATTGGCAGGGGAATTGAGTTTGAGCTGTGGGGTTATGCTGCAGCTGTATAAAACCCAGGTTAGACCGCACTTGGAAAATTGTCTTCCATTCTGGTCGCCTCATTATAGGAAAGATGTGACAGCTTTAGGGAGGGTGCACAGGAGATTTACCAGGATAGTGCCTGGACTAGAGGTCAGGTCTTATGACGAAAGGTTGAGGGATTTCCTTATTGGAGTGAAGAAGGATAAGAGGTGACTTGACAGTTGTGTATAGGATGATGGGAGGCATAGATAGAGTAGATAGCCAAAGACTTTTTCCTGGGGCGGAAATGACAGTTTCAAGGGGGCATAATTTTAAGGTGATTGGAGGAAGTTATAGGGGAGATGTCAGAGCTAGGTCCTTTACACAGAGTGTGGTCGGTGTGTGGAATGTTCTACCAGCAGTGGTAGTAGAGTGAGATACTTTAAGGACATTTAAGCGACTGTTGGATAGGCACATGGGGGATAGTAAAATGTAAGGTAGTTTGATCTTAGAGTAAGATAATGGGTTGGCACATGTTCAGATGCAGAAATTGTCAAAAAGATGAATGGAATGCTGGTCTTCATATGCAGATGTTATGCTGCAGTTCCCTGAATATCTACTTTGACCCTACTTATAGTGCTGAGAGCAGTTCTGGGCACCACATCTTAGGAAGGATGTTTTTGGCCTTGGAGGACATTCAATCAGGCGTACAAGGACGTGGCCTTTATGGGTTAAGTTATGAAGAGAGATCAGACAAATAAGGCCTTAATTCTCTCGAATTGAGGTGGTTCTGCTATCATGCATGTTTCTTCCACATGAATTGGCTTTAACAGGATTGTTGAATTTAGACTGCTATTTGTAGAGTGTGATTTCAGCCCCATTAGTTTAAATAACAGTTATTGTGTGATTTTCTTGTTTCGCGAGATCACACTAGAATGGGACTATCGTGTTAAATCAGAACCCACTCTATAGGGTTAGTGGGTAATCTAGATGTTAGCATGGAAAGACGGATTAGATAAACTATTTACACTGACTGAAGATTCTAGAATCAGTTTAAGAATTACGGTAAGGCCATTCAGAAGAGATTTAGAAAGCGCTTCTATACACAAGAGTAGTGGAGATTTGGAATTCTCTTCCTGGAATGACAGTCACTGCTAATTCACTTGTTAAATTTAAATCTGAGATAGAAAAAAGATTTATTAAACAAAGGATATAGGCCCAAAGCAGGCATATGGAGTTAGGCCACAGATCAACTATGATCTTATTGAATGACAGAGCAGGCTCGAGCAGCTAAATGGCCTACTCCTGTTCTTGTGTTTCTACATTCCTATGAAGTGGATCTTGTGTCATCTGCAGGCCAGACTGAGTAAGGATGGAGGACTTCCTTCCCTGAAGGATGTCACTGAACCAGAATGGGTTTTTACAGCAATCAACTTAAGACTGCATTTTTTATTTCAGACTTCACCATCTGGCTTTCAACTCATTTCCCCAGCATATTGGCCTGGGGCTTTGGATGATTAGTCAAATGGCTTAAACAGTATGCAGCTACCTCCTCACAACTGTAATGGTGATATGATTTCAGCCTCTATTACTGAATTAAACATAGGTTCAAGGTTAGCTTATGTCTAGAAATGATACTAACCAGTTCTTTGTGATGCTCTGCAGTCATGATGGTCAATGGGTCTGTTTCTCTTCCAGCTCAGCAGACTGCACACCCAGGTTTCCCAGGCTTCAGCCCGTTTAGCAGCGGAGGTTCAGCTAATGTTGGAAATTTCCCACCAGCCAACCAAGCCTCTTTCCAGGTCCAGTCGGCAACCTCAGGTATGGCACCTCGCTCAGCTCCCAGTGTGTCAAAGTCTTTAAAATGACCAAGCGATAGGTGTTATGAAGATGCACCAGCTTTTAGGGGAGGCCAGAACTCGGGGCCATTGATATCTGACAGTCTCTAATAAATCCCATCAGGAATTCGGCAGAAACATCTCTGTACAGAGAGTGGGAATTTAGAACTTGCTGCCATGTGGAGTGGTTGAAGTGAATAGTATTGATACGTTGAAGCTGGAAGAACTCATGGGACAAAGGAATGGAAATATTTGCTGATTGTGAAATGTGTAGGATGTGGAGGGGCATCTCATGAAGCAGTGAGCAGATGAGCCAAATGGTCTTTTTCATTGTGCTGCACTTCTGTGTTGCATGTGCATGCCCATCATAAATAGTCTGTCTCACCTATATCCTCAAGTCCCTAAATCCCCAATCCTGCCCCTGCTGATGGAAAAAGAACATAGATATCGCACTACATCAAACAATCGTAACTGGTGAATAAAAATGTATTTGAAGAGGTCAGTTTAGAAGCATCTCAAAATTGAAGAGGGAGAGAAAGATTTTAGGATAGATTTCCAGAGCTTCTGAAGGTGTGACTGTCAGTGCTGCAGTGGGAATCGGGGAGGGAGGGAATATTAGAAATGAGTGGACATGTAATAGGAAGATCACCTTGGGGTCAGGAATAACACCAAGGTCGCTAATAATCTGCTTCAGCCTTGGATACTTGCCAGGGAGAAAAATGTGGCCAGTGACTCAGGAACTGAGTTTGTTCAGGACCAAAGGTTCACTCTTTCTTGTCTTTAGTTGAAGGAAGTTTGAACATATCCAAGTCTGAATGTCAGACAACCATTCAGTCAATATAAATATGGATGAAGGGTCAAGAGAAATGACAACAGACCTGCTTATCGTCTGTATACCCGATGGAAACTGATTTCAGATATTGTTGCTAGAATGATGCCTGCGGTCTCATGTGCTGCACACTCTTACAAGTATGCACGCATTCATTCATGCACTCACTCGCGTGGAATTCACATATACAAAATATCAGATAAAAAGATACAAAAATTCATTTACAGACTATCAGCCTATTTACTAATTGGTCATGGAATATGGGTGATGCTGGCCCGGCTAGCAGTTATTGCCCCGGAGAATGTGTTAGTGAGCCACCTTTTTGAATTGATGTAGTCCTTGGTGTAAAGATATACACACAGTGCTGTTGAAGAGTTCCAGGTTTTGACCCAATAGCACTGAAGGGACAGTGATATTACCAAATCACAATGTTGAGAGCCTTGGAAGGATACTTGCACATGGTGGTGTTTCCATGTATTTGCTGACCTTGTTTATTATGGTAGATATCATGGGTTTGGAAGGTGCTGTCTGTGGAGCCTTGGTGAGTTGTTGCAGTGCACTGTGTAGTTGGCGCACGCTGCTGCTACTGGGCATTAGTGATGGAAGTCGTGAATATTGATTGTAGTGGTTAACGTGCTGATCAAGTAGTTTGTCTTGGATGGATAACAGTGTGGAGCTGGATGAACACAGCAGGGCAGGCAGCATCAGCAGAGCAGGAAAGCTGACGTTTTGGGTCAGGAACTTTCAGAAAAAAGGGCCCTGACC
The DNA here is from genome assembly GCF_030684315.1 of Stegostoma tigrinum. NCBI lineage: Eukaryota > Metazoa > Chordata > Chondrichthyes > Orectolobiformes > Stegostomatidae > Stegostoma > Stegostoma tigrinum. Next base: position 14,852,891 of record NC_081398.1, read on the forward strand.
TGAAACATCAGCTTTCCTGCTCCTCTGATGCTGCCTGCCCTGCTGTGTTCATCCAGCTCCACGCTGTTATCTCTGACTCCAGAATTGGCAGTTCTTGCCTTTGGAGTCAAGCCTCTTGAGTTGTTGAAGCTGTGGTCTTCCAAGCAAGTGTGGAGTATTCTAACCCAGGCCTGACCTGTGCTTTCCAGGCTTTGGTTGATCGATGATCCAGCTCATTTAAATCTTAACTTAGCTGAACAAGCTGCTCAGTTATATCCATTACAGCAATTTCAGAGGACAGTTAGGAGTTAAGCACATTTCTGTCAGTCTGGAATCACATGCCGACCATACTGGGTAAAGATAGCAGAATTCCTTCTTTGAGAGATATGAGTAGCAAATGTGATAGATGTTGAGCTGTGTGGCATGGATTAACTTTGTCTGATGGTGCTAAGTACTGAGATCATTTACTACAGAGACGTGTAGCCAGTGCTTCGCCAAATGTGTAGTGCTGACTGTGCCGTTGCTAATTCTTGCACGTTGTATTTGAGCAGTCCTTTTTTCCCTTGCTGTTATTGTTGTGGCTTAAACAAAATGCTGTGATCTGTACGTAGTGGTAGGAAAATGGAATAATGTGTTTTCACTCAACTTATTTTCTTTCCTGAAGGTGATGACCAATGTAGACCCCAGCAGGCACATTTTGTTTGCCAGCCTGTGTGTGTCAGGGTGACTATTTGACCACAGAAGCCATCACAGTGCAGTGCCATTGCATTATCTGTGCAGTGCACTTGCAACAGAGGAAACATATAGGATCCTGAGGGGTGTTGACAGAGTGGAGGTAGAGAGAATAAATCTCGAACCATGGAACACTATTTATAAATTGTGGCTGTCCAGCTAAGATGGAGATGAGATGTTTTCTCTGAGCTTTGGAACTATCTTCTTGAAAGGGCGTAGAAACAGAGCCTTTGACTATTTGAGGCACAAGTAAATAGAATCTTGTTAAGCAAGGAGGTGAAAGATTATCAGGAGTAGGCAAGACTGTAGATTTACAGATACAATCAGATCAGGCATGTTTGCCTGATCGCAAACAGGAGCATTGGCTTGATTTTTTTTTGTGCTCTCCCTGATCCAATAATGCCAAAGCTGAGTGTAAACAGCTCCAGTGGGGTTGGGATTGTGGGCAGAATTGGGGGTGTGGTGGAGAGACAAGGATGTGGAGGTTCAGCCTGGAGACTTCTGCTTTGAATAGTTCCAAATAACCCCTTGCTGATGGAGTTTAGTTGGCTTGGGGTGCTGAGACAATGGTGATGCCTTAACATCTTTTAAAATTCAAACAGGTTCACTAGCACAGATGTCATGAAACTGTTTCCACTGGTTTTGAAATGAGCAGTATGGTTTTTTATGTCATTTTTAATAATTTTTGGCATGGGCATATCTGATTGAACCAGCACTTGTTGCTCTAACTATCTCTAATTTCCCCTTGAATTAAGTGAGTTTCTCAGAGCTGTTCTGAGGAAGGGTCACTTGACCCGAAACGTTAACTCTGATTTCTCTCCTCAGATGTGCCAGACCTGCTGAGCTTTTCCAGCAATTTCTATTTTTGTCTCTGATTGTGAGTGTGCCTGGGTGACAGTGTGTGAGAGAATGCAGTGCGTCTATCCAAGTACATCTGTGCGAGTGAGTTACTTGTGTGCTTTTGCCATTTGGATTTATTGTTTTTGCTAATCTTTTGGCAGGTAATTACACTAGCAAATTGAACCTCAGATCAGGTTTGGCAGAGATCCCATCAGTTCAATGCAGTAATTCAATTTAGCCACTTTGGGTGCCATGAGGGGTTGTAAAGTGAGCAAGCTGATTCTCTGCCTGTATAGTCTGGTTTTGAATGGAATACCATTGGCTTGGTGTCCATGTCACAATAGGTGGGAATTGAAGAGGGAGGGTATCAAGCCAAGGACTCCAGATGCCTTAACTAACAGAATGAACACAACACGCATTGCCCCACAAATTTAGCTTTGATTCTGCCACTATATCAAACCCCATATAAGTGCATAAACCTTGGACCTGGAGGCTTGCAAGGTTGTGCATAACTCCATGACATGCGTTGTGTTTAGTTCTTGAGTCAATTTTATTTTCTCGTTCTGTTTTCATTTTCGTTTAGTTTCTTTTCCCCTCCCATTCCTTTTTGTTTTCTTCATTTGCAACAGGTGGTTCGAGCAGCGCTAACTTTGCAAACTTTGATACCTTCCCAAAATCTTCCAGCACTAGTTTCGGATCCTTCACTAGCTCTCAGGCCACATCCGTGCCCGCAAGTTCGACAGCCGCCGCCTCCACTAAACAGGCCGCCTCGCAAGTCGACAAATATGCAGCGCTCGCCGATTTAGAAAGCATCTTTAATGCCCCTAAGTCCTCTGCAGGTAAGCAACAGTCAAATGGCATTAGGGAGTTGGAGGGGCATGGTGCTGTGAGGGGAAGACTTGATAGCAATTCCAGACAGACAAGCGAGAATGATGTGCAGATCCAAAGATCCTCTAGTCCCATCTCGGAACAATTCTAACTGTCCTGTAGTTATGTTGGGATAGGAAGAGCGAGATTGTTCAGGGTTTATGTTAGCATCAACAATACTTGGGCTAAGAATAAACAGATCTTGGAGCAGGAGTAGGCAGTTCAGCATCTTCAGCCTGCTCTGCCATTTAATACAATCATTGCTGATTTCATCTTGGCCTCAACTCCAGCTTCCTGCCCACTCTCCATAACCAGTTAACACATTACTAGTTAAAAACCTGTCTATCTCTTCCTAAAATTTATGCCCATTACACTTTGAGGTGGTGAATTCCACAGGTTCAAAACAGAGAAGTTTGAGAGAAGTAATTCCTTCTTATCTCTGGAAACTACCACCCCTAAGGCTAAAACTGTGACCTCTCATTCTGTACTACCCACAGGGGGAAGAACCTCCTTGTCAATCCTGTTTAGCATCTTGTACACTTCAACTACATTTCTTCTCATTCTTCTAAACTCTGGTATAGGACTAAATTGCTTAATCCCCTCATAAGACAAGCTTTTCATCTGTAGAATCAAGCTAGTGAATCTTCTTTGAACTACTTTCAGTACAACTATATTTGTCCTGAAGTTAGGGGACCAAGACACTATGCAGTACTCCAGATGCCCTCAATGGGGCTATGATCTAGGGGGTGGTGAGGAATCGCTGGAGTGTCTGTCCTCTGAAAAGGGCTATCAATTAATATTGTCATCCCCAGCCAGAGTTTTTTTTAGATCACCCAATCCAGTGAGGGAAATGAATAATGTTGATTATAAATGTTACTCCACTCTGTAAAAGTCAGTTCAATCGAGTTGTCATAATCCCTCGTGAGTTTAACTGTCATTAAAGAAATTGTGGGCTGCATCACTATTGAAGTTTGAATGGCAGTTCTAAACACCAGGTTATAAAGAGAGAGCAAAATAATTTGGATGCTGGATATCTGAAACAGTAAACAAAAAAAACTAGTTTTCTCAGCCGACCCTGATAGTGAATAGAGAACTGGAGATAATCTTTCTGATCAGATGAGAGGTCTTTTTTTTAAAATGTTAGCTGTGTTTTTTCTCAAGTATTTCCAACATCACCTGTACTGGTCATAAAAAGTCTTTGATTTGCAGTTTGGACAGAATTGGCTCCCAGTTGGATTTTATCAGAAGGAATTTCTGAAGGGTTTTTCACAGGCACAAATATTTGCATTCTTCTCATGTAAACGTTTTGGCTCCAGCAGTACAGGCAGGGAAATTCTCTTTTTTTGGGCGAACACATCTCAATGTTCTGCAACAGAGTTTTCTGTCTCAGTGCCCTGTCATCAATTTGTCGTTGATTTCATCATGTCAGCTTTATCAGCATCTGAGTATTGAATTTGTCCAGTGCTCCAGAGGCATTTCAGTCATTGCTGTGTTACGGTTAACTACGCTGTCCTGAAGCTTAGTTTCCTTCTATCTGTTTACATACACTTTTGCCTGTCCTTCCTCACTTGTACCTATCAATTCTATGTTTCCTTTTCCCTCCCTTTCCTTCTTTTCTCCTTATTGTTCCTTGCTGTTCTGTCTGTCTTCCTTCCTCTCTCTCCCCCCTGCCCTGCCCCGCCCCACCTTCACTGTGGGACAATGGTGTCATTGGCTGGGCCAACAACTATTGCCATCTCTAATCGCCTTGAAGAAGGTGGTGGTGATCTGCCTTCTTGAACCACTGTAGTCCATGTGTTGTAGGTGCAATCTCAGTGCTAAGGAGGGAAGGAATTCCAAGGTTTTGACTCAAGTGACACTGAAAGCACAGCAAATATTTCCAAGTCAAGATGGTAAGTAGTTTGGAGGGGAATTTGAAGGTGGTAATATATCCATGTTCCTTCTGTCCTCGTGCCTCGAGGTGATTGTGATCGCAGTTTTGGAAGGGCTTGATCATCCACTCGACACTTCTGCTTAAAGATAGTTGAATGCCTCAGCCTCATCTTTTGCGCTGATGTACTGAACTCTTCCATTATTGAGAATAGGATATTTGTGAAGCCTTCTCCTCCAGTGAATTGTTTAATTGTCCATCACCATTCACAACTGGATATGGTAGACTGCAGAGCTGTGATCTGATCTGCTGCTTGTGGGATCACTTTGCCCAATCACTTACTGGTTGTACCATTTGGAGTGCAAATACTCCCTGTTTTGTAGCTTTACCAAGTTGACACCTCATTTTTAGGTATACCTGGTGCTGCTCCTGGCACTTTATCCTGTGCTCTTCATTGAACCACGGTTGGTCCCTTGGCTTGAGGATATGCCAGGCCATGAGGTTGTAGATAATGCTGCTACTGATCACCCACCACATCTCATGAATGCCCAATCGTGAGTTGCTAGATCTATCTGTTCCATTTTAGCATGGTGAACTGTCTTCACATTTTGGGGCAAGAAATGTAAAATAGAGAATTGGAGGTGGATGGAAGGTTCCAAAACCATGAGCATCCCTGTTGAAAAAAAAATGTAACAAGGACAGCTCTAGTCCGTCCTTAACCCAATATGTGCATGCACAAGCCATCCCCCTCAGACTCTTGATGCCCTGTTGTCATTTTACTTGCCTCAGCATGCAAATTGTGCAGTGGTGACAATCCAGCAAAGGGCAGATTCTCTACTTTTTTCCTCTGGGTGTCTCATTTTCAAAATGCAAGGAGCATTACTACTATGGGTAAGCAATATACAAGGCGGTTTCTTCTTTTCTTCCTCATGTCTGATTTACAGGAAGTACAATCTGTTCCTGAAGGATCCTCTACCCATAAGCAAATGTATCCTTTTTTAAAATTTGGTTGGAATGGAGGGCTTGCTGCTGGCATTTATTGCAAATCTCTGGTTGCCCTTGTGAAGGTGGTAGTGAGCTGCCTTCTTGAACTGCTGCAGTCCGTTTGCTGTGGGTTAACCCACAATGCCACGAGGGAAGGAATTCCAGGATTTTAACTCAGCGACAATGGCAATATATTTCCAAATCGGCATGGTGGGTGGCTTGGAGGTGAACTTGAAAATGGTGGAGTTCTCATGTATCTGCTGCTGTTGCTCTAGATTGAAATGGTTGTAGGTTTGGAAGGTTCTGTCTGAGCAAATTTGTCAATTTCTGCAGCGCGTCTTGTAGATAGTGTACACCACTGTCACTGAGCATTGGTGATGGAGAGAATGGTTGCTTGTGGACGTAGTGCCAATCAAGCAGGCTGCTTTGTCCTGGATGGGGTCAAGCTTCTTGAGTGGTTTTGAAGCTGCACTTGTCAGGCAAGTGAAGAGTATACCATCACACTCCTTACTTGTCTTATGCAGGCTTTGGGAGTCAGGTGAATTACTTGCCGCAGTGTTCCTATCATCTGACCTGCAGTTGTAGCCACTGTGTTTATATGGCAAGTGCAGTTAAGCTTCTGGCCAATGTTAATCTATTGGGTTGATAGTGGGGAATTTAATGATGTAATACCATTGAATGTTAAGGGTTGGTGGTTAGTTTGTCTCTTGTTGGTGATGGACGTAGCCTGACATTTGTGTAGTGTGAATGTTTGCTCTTCCACTAGCACCAGTGAAATTTCACTGGTTCCTCTGTTCCCATGGCTTCTGACCCTGTGCCTGAAGCTGTGGCACCCTCTGAGGTCTGTCCTCAGACACAGTGATGACGTGCCATCAGAGATTGGGTGCCTTTTGATTGAGCATCAGGCATGGAATTGCCTCTTCTGGGTTTCCAATTGCCTCCAAAGCTGCTGAAGCCAATTGTTGACTTTCAGCTGTTGCTGCTTCGATACAGAATGATACAGGATTCTGTGGTTCTGTCCCGCAGCCTGTAGTATAGCTGTCCATGCCTCCAGTTAGATTCTCACCTCGTTGCATTGTCCATCCTGTCTTTTTTTTTGTTCAGCCTTTGACTCTGCAGGTGATGGAGTTCAGTTCCTGAATTCCTCATCTCGGGAGGAATTCTACTCAGCTGCAGTACGTGGCCTGTTAAATTGAAAATATAGAGCTCTTAAAGGATATGTCAGTTGTGACCTCAGCTTTTCCTAGCCACCAGGAAGTGCAGTTTAGTGAGCATCAAGTGCCGACCCTGGAGCTCCTCAAGTGATCCTGTGGTAGGTTGAGAGAGCTGTCAGGTAGACTCTGGTGGGCAGGTAGACCTGGATCCTTGATAACTTGTCTCCTAAATGTCTGCTTCAGTTTTACAAGAATATCCACTTACTGATACTAAGCCAGGCAGATGCAGAAATTTGCAGGCTCAATTTCAGCCTACCTTGGCAGTGTTTCGTGTGAAATAATTATTTCAATGTTTAATGACTGAGGAAGGTTCTTGCCTGTGTAGATGAAACTTTACCTGATATCCAACCCTGTCCTGGAAGTGTTTGATGGGGACAGTGTAGAAGGAACCTCCCGTTTACTTTCAGTTTTAAAAAAAAGTAGAGAGAGTTTTACTCTGTATTTAACCCTGTGCTGTCCCTGTCCTGGAAGTAGTGATGGAATGATGTCAATGAAATTTGTTTCGGACCGCTCAGTTTTTAAAAAGAAAAATTGCCCCTCATGCCCTTCTCTCACCTTAAAAGTATGCCTTCTAATCTATAAATTTCCACTCTAGGGAAAATACACCTGCCTTTCACCTTATCTATATCCCACATGCTTTTAGAAACCTCAACTTCTTACGCTTCAGTGGAAAAAGTACCAGCCTATCCAGTGTCTCCTTATAGCTCAAAATCTCCTTCTGCATGTCATCATTTAGAAGTTAAGTGGATGTGGATATAGTTAGAACATTTTAATAGACATTTAGAGAAGTACATGAATAAGAAATGTTTGGAAGGATATGTTCAAGTCACATGGTACCAGGTTATAGTCCAACAGGTTTATGTAAAATCGCAAGCTGTCGGAGTGCTGATGCTTTGTCAGGTGAGCCATTTCACCTCCACATTATGGAGGGATGTGGGCCAAGTGCAGAGAGGTGGGACTAGTTCAGTTTGGGATTCTAGTTGGCGTGGCTAGGTTGGATCGAAGAGTCTGTTTCCATGCTGTATGAGTCTTTGACATTATGTCTTTGTTTACTTTAGACTTTTTAAAATAATAGGAGGATTTTTATTCTGTATATAGCCCTGTGCTGTACCGTTTCTGACCTGGGAATGTCCTAATATTAACATTGGATGCCTTTCGTTCCAATCATATATGATCAAAGGGTGATATATTTAGGTTGGCGTCTCTGTGAGCTGGTGCATTGCAAGCACTTAGTCCACTTATTCATTGCTGGTAAGACAAGTTGACAGGATTACTGAAATATGATGCTGTCTTCCTAGATGTTTACACACTATGTGTGTAATAAGTAATTATGTTAGATAAGGATATAAGTGGTTTTTGATCTGGGTGTGAAATGGAGCTAAGGAAATTAGGCTTGAGTTGCTTGAGAAAGGTGTGCAGCAGGCCAGGCAGCATCAGAGGAGCAGGAAAGCTGCCGTTTAGGGTTGGGACCCTTCCTTTTTCTCTGAAGAAGTATCCCGACCCAAAACATCAACTTTCTTGCACCTTTGATGCTGCCTGGCCTGCTATGTTCCTCCAGCTCCACACCGTTAGCTCTGACTCCAGCATCGGCAGTTCTTGATATCTTTGAGGTGCTTCCTCTGGTTTCTTGAACTCTAACTTATGTTGCCTGTTCAATCTGCATGACTGTTTCTGTTCTTTGTAGGCAGTTATTGTACGTGAGTATTTTCATGTTTTCTGTGTTGGAAAATACATCCTGTTGTCAGCATTGTTCATTGTACCTTCCTTGATGTGGTGGGAGCTTCTCTGTTGTGCCCATTTTAGTACTTTTATGTTGTCTTTCATCATCATCATGCACACTTTGAACCTAATTAAGTTCTGCCAGCCACATCTGTAGCTTTGAAAGAGACCATTCGTTCAACTTAGTTATTCTTTACACCTCATTTCTGTTGTCCGGTTTTTACTGCCTGGTGCACAGGTTTTTAAGACTGAGTAATAACTGTAGTGTCAACTCACCATGGTGACGAGTGAAATCAAGTTCAGTTCTATCTCCTGTGGCTGTTCCCTGCAAAACAGATGCATAAATTTGGGTACAATTGAGGGGCCCGGCCCCTCAGGACAGAAGCACAATGGTGCTCTGCTGCAGAGGGAGGGAGAAATAGATAGAGACATTTTTTACTATTCATTTTGCGGGTTGTGGGTGTTGCTGGCTGGCCAGAATTTCTTGGCCATCCCTAGCTGACCTTGAGAAGGTGGTGGTGAGCTGCCTTCTTGAACCGCTGTAGTCCTTCTGCTGGGGGCTGACCCACAATGCTTTTAGGAAGGGAATTCCAGGATTTTGACCCAGCAGCAGTGAAAGAATAGCAATGTATTTCCAAGTCAGGATGGTGAGTGACTTGGTGGGAAACTTGGAGGTCCTGATGTTCAAATATGTCTGCTGCCCATGTCCTTCCAGATGGAAGTGGTGGTGAGTCTGGAAGGTGCCATCTGAGGATCTTTGGTGAATTTTTTCACCAAGTCTTGTAGATAGTACACTCTCTTGCTACTCAGCGTCGGCTGTGGAGGGCGTGAATGCTTGTGGATGTAGTGCCAATCAAGCGGGCTGCTTTGTCCTGCATGATGTCAGGCTTCTTGTGTTGTTGAGGCTGCACTCATCCAGGCAAGTGGGAGTATTCCATCACACTCCTGACTTGTGCCTTGTAGATGGTGGACAAGCTTTGACAAGTCAGGAGATGAGTTACTTGCTGCAGTATTCCCAGCTTCTGGCCTGCTGTTGTAGCCACTCTATTCATGTGGTGAGTCCTGTTGAGTTTCTGGTCAATGGTGGATGTTGATACTGAGGGATTCAGTGATAGTAATGCAATTGAATGTCAAGGGGCAGTGATTAGATTGTCTCTTATTGATGATGGTCATTGCCTGGCATTTGTATGGCACGAATGTCACTTGCCACTTGTCAGCTCAACCCTGACTATTGTTCGGATCTTGTTGCATTTGAATATGGACTGCTTCAGTATCCGAGGAGTCATGAATGGTGCTGAACATTGTGCAATCATTGGCAAACATCACCACTTCTAACCTTATAATGGAGGGGACGTCATTGATGAAGCAGCTGGAGATAGTTGGGCATAGGACATGACCCTGAGGAACTCCTGGAGAGATTCCTGGAGCTGGGATGATTGACTTCCCATAACTACCACTGTCTTCTGATATGTCAGGTATGACTCCAACCACCAGAGCATTTACCTCCTGATATCCATTGATTCCAGTTTTGCTAGGGCGCCTTGATGGAACACTTGGTCAAATGCATCCTTGATATCAAGGGCTGTCACTCACACCTCACCCTCTGGAATTTAGCTTATTTTGCCTGTGTTTGAACCAAGGCTGTAATGAGGTCAGGAGCTGAGTGGTTCTGGCAGAACCTAAACAGGGTGTCGCTGAGCAGGTGCTGCTTGGTAGCACTGTTGATGACACCTTCCATCACTTTACTGATCATTGAGAGGATACTGATGGGACGGTAATTGGCCGGGTTGGATTTGCCCTGCTTTTTGTGTACAGGACATATTTGGGAAATCTTCAACATTGTTGGGTATGCACCAGTGTTATAACCGTACTGGAACAGCTTGGCTGAGGGAGCAGTAACTTCTGGAGCACAAGTCTTCAGTACTATTCCCGGAATGTTGTCAAGGCTGGTAGCCTTTGCAGAATCTGTGCCTCCAGCTGGATTTCTTGATATCATGTGGAGTGAATTGAATTGGCTGAAGACATATCTGTAATGCTGGGGACCACTGGAGGAGGCTGAGACGGATGTCCGGCCGGCACTTCTGGCTGAAGATTACTGCGAATGCTTCAGCCTTCTCTTTTGCACGGATGTGCTGGACTCTTCTGTCATTGAGGATGGGGATATTTGTGGAGCATCCTCCTCCAGTGCATTGTTAATTGTCCACCAGCTTAGATCTGCTCCGTTGGTTGTGGATTGCTTAGCTCTGCCTACCACTTGCTGCTTTCAATGTTTGGTGTGCCAGTAGTCCTGTTTGGTGGCTTCACCAGGTTATCTTCAGGTTTGTCTGGTGCTGCTCCCGGCACTGTTCTTGAACCAGTGTTGATCCCCTGGCTTGGTAGTGATGGTTGAGTGGGGAATATGCTGGGCCATGAGGTTACAGATTGTGTTGCAGTACAATTCTGCTGCTGATGGCCCACAGTGCATCATGGATGCACAGCCTTGTGTTGCTAGATCTGTGTGAAGTCTGTTCCATCTAGCACGGTGATAGTGCCACACAACGGATGGAAGTTATTCTGAATGTGAAGGTGGGACTTCATCTCCACAAGGATTGTGCAGTGGTCACTCTTACCGATACTGTCATGGTCAGATGCAACTGCAGCAGGCAGATTAGTAACGATGAGGCCAAGTACCTTTTCCCCTCTTGTTGGTTCGCTCATCACCTGCTGCAGACCCAGTCGAGCAGCTACGTCCTTTAGTACCCGACCAGCTCGATCGGTGGTACTGCTGCTGAGCCACTCTTGGTGGACATTGAAATCTCCCACCCAGAGGACACTTTGCGCTCTTGCCATCCTCAGTGCTTTCTCCTAAGTGTTGTTCAACATTAAGGATGCTGATTCATCAGCTGAGGGAGGACGGTATGTGGTAATCGGCAGGAGGTTTCCTTACCCATGTTTCACTTGAAGTCATGAGACTTCATGGGGTCTGGGGTCAATGTTGAGGACTCCTAGACCAACTCCCTCCCGACTGTATACCGCTGTGCCGTCCCCTCTGATAGGTCTGCCGGTGAGACAGGGCATATGCAGGGATGGTGATGGTGATGTCTGGGACATTTTTTCTAAGGTATGATTCTGTGAGTGTGGCTGTGTCAGGCTGTTGCTCGACTGAGAGGCAGTGCCAAAATTCAGAGAGCTAAACCCCAGACATTAGTGAGGAGGACTTTGCAAGGTCAAAAGGGCTAGTTTTGCCATTGTCTTTTCCGGTGCCTTGGTTAATGCCAGGTGATCCGTTCAGCTTCATTTCTTTTGAGTCTTTGTAGTGATTGTTATATCTGAGTGGCTTCCTAGGCCATTTCAGAGGGCAGTTGAGAGTTAACCACATTGCTGTGGTCTGGAGTCACATGTAGGCCAGACCGGGTGAGGCTGGCAGATTTCCTCCCTGAAGGACATCAGTGAACCAGATGGCTTTTTCTGACAATGCGCAGTGGATTCATGGTGATCAGTAGATTCTTAACTCCAGATAGTTTTTAATTCCAATTCCACCATCAGCTGTGGTGGGATCCGAACCCGGATCCCCAGGACATCAACTGGATTTCTGGATTAATAATACAGGGATAATACCACTAAACCATTGGCTACCCCTAAATGCTATAGTTATAGTTGATTCAATCATAAGGGGAATATACAGCTGTTTCTGTGGCCGTAAACTTGAGTCTAGGATGATGATATTGCTTCCCTGGTCCTAGGATCCTCTGTCTTGGAGTGGTTGCAGGGCATTCTGTAGGGGGAGGGTGAACAACCAATGGTCATGGTAAACATTGGTGCTAATGACATACTTTAATAAAGGGATAAGGCCCTAAAAGTAAAATGTAGAGAATTGGGAAGAAAGTTGAAATGTAGGGCCTCGAAGGCACTTATCTCAGGATTGAAACAGTGCCGCCAGCTAGTCAGAGTAGCAACAGCAGAATATATACAATGAACACGTGGCTGAAAAGATGGTGTGAGGGGAGAGGGTTTCAGATTTGTGGGGCACTGGGACTGGTTCTGTGGGAGCTGGGACCTGTACAAACTGGATGGATTTCAGCTGGGCATGACTGGGACCGATTTCCTTGGGGCTGGGAGCATACTTTGGTGTGTGGTTGGGGTGGGGGTGTTGAGGTAGGTTTAAACCAGTGTGGCGGGGGATGGAAACTAGAGGAGTAGTGCGGTAGATGCAGAAATTGATGGAGAGGTAGAAACTAAGGCAAACATGACTAAGAACAAGAACAGGCAAGGAAACACTGCTGAAAAGAGCAGGGCAGATGGCCTGAAGTGCATGTGTTTCAATACAAGAAGTATAATAAACAAAGTAGATGAACTTAAAGCTTTGGTTAGTACCTGTAACTATGACATTATTGCAATTATAGAGACTTGGCTGAAAGAGAGTCGGGACTGGCAGCCGAATGTCCCAGGATATAGATACTTCAGGTGTAATAGAAGAGGATGTAAAAGGGGTGGGGGAGTTATATTACCGGTAAAGGAGAATCTCTCAACTCTGAGGGAGGATATAGCAGAGAACTCATACAGCGAGGCAATATGGACAAAACTGTGGGATAGGAAAAGTGAAATCACAATGCTGGGGGTACACTACAGGCCTCACAACAGCCAGAGGGGAGAAAATATAGACAGGTTATGGAAGGATGTAAAAACAAGCAGGGATGTTGTGGATGTAAAACTTCCCCTAAATTGACTTAGGACCCACTTTGTGCCAAGGGCATGGATGAGGCAGAATTTGTAAGGACCATTAGGAGGATTTCTTGACACAGCATGTAAACAGTCCAACAAAATAAGGGGTCATGCTTACCTGGTTTTGGGAAATGAGTCCAGCCAGGTGAGTGAAGTTTCAGTGGGGAAGCATTTTGGGAGTAGTGACCGTAATACTGTGAGTTTTAAGGTATCATGGATAGTGATAAAAGCAACCCTTGGGTGAAGGTTTTAAATTATGGGAATGCAAGCTATAACAATATTCGGCAAGAACTGAAGAATGTTGATTTGAGGTGGCTGTTTGAGGGTAAACCCATGTCGGAAATGTGGGAGTATTTCAAACGGCTGCCAGAGAACGGGTTGGCCCACTTAAGGACAAGGAGCAAATCTATGTGTGGAGCCTGAAGAGGTAGGTGAGCTCTTAAATGATCAGGTTTTTTGAGGAGGTGACGAAGATGATTGATGAAGGAGAAGTGGGTGATGTTGTCAATATAGACTTCAGTAAAGCCTCTGACAAAGTCCCTCATAGCAGACTGGTACCAAAAATGAAGTCACATGGTATCAGGGATGAGCTGGCAAGATGCATGCAAAATGAGCTGAGTCATAGGATACCGAGGGTAGCAGTGGAAGGATGCTTTTTCGAATGGAAGATTGTGACTGCTGGTGTTCCACAGGGATCAGAGCTGGGACCTCTGCTGTTCATGGTCTGCATAAGTGATTTGGAGGAAAACATGGCTGGTCGAATGAGTAAGTTTGCATATGATACAAAGATGCTGGAGTTGCCAGTAGTGAGGGAGGCTTGTCAGAGGCTATAGCAGGATATAGGTAAGTTGGATAATCGGCCAGAAAACTGGCAGATGGAGTTTAATCTGGATAAATGTGAGGTGATGCATTTTGAAAGGTCAAGTCAAGTAGGGGTGGAAGTTTTGCAGTGAATGGCAGAACCCTTGGGTGTATTGAAATGCAGAGGGACCTGGATGTTCACATCCACAGATCGTTGAAGATGGCAGCGCAGGTAGATAAGGAAGTAAAAATAGGCATGCTTGCCTTCATTGGAAGGGGCATTGAGAATAAGGGTAGGCAAGTTATGCTGCAGCTTTATAGAACTTTGAATATTGCACACAGTTCTGGTCACCACACTACCAAAAAGATGTGGATGCTTTGGGGAGATTGCAGAAAAGTTGCCTGGTTTGGGGGATTTTAGCTATGAAGGAAGGTTGGATAGACTGGGGGAAAGGTCACAGGACCCAAAATGCTTACTTTGGTTTCTCTTCATAGCTGCTGCCAGACCTGCTGAACTTTTCCAGCAACTTCTGTTTTTGTTTGGATAGACTGAGTTTGTTTTCTCTGGAATGTTGGATGTTGAGGGGGAACCTGATAGAAGTCTATAAGATTATGAACGACATGGATAGAGCGGAAAGTATGAGGCATTTTCCCAGGATGGAGGGGTCAATTACTGAGGGACACTGGCACAATGTGCGGGGGTGAAGTTTAAAAGAAATGTGAACGGCAAGTTTTTCTCACAGAGGATGGTGAGTGCCTAGAACACGCTGCCAGAAGAGCTGGTGGAAGCAGACAGGATTGCAGTATTCAAGAAGCACCTGGAAGAGTACATGAATAGGAAGGGAATAGAGGGATACTGTTTTGGTATGGAACAGCAAAATATGTCAGTGCAGGTGTGGATGGCATAATGGCCTGTTCCTGTGCTATATTGTTCTTTGCTCTTTGTAGCACGAGGCCACAAAGACGGATAAAATAAAATGACCATGAAAGGTGTTCTCATGTATCTGCTGCCCTGTCCTCTAGATAGAAGTGGTCATAATTTTGGTTGGTGCTGGCTAAGGATATTTGGAGAATTTCTGCAGTGCATCTTGTGCATGGTACACACTGCTGTTTGTGAGTAGTGGACGGAATGGGTATATTTGGATCTGGTGCCAATCAAGCGGACTGGTTTCACCTAAATGGTACCCAGCATCTTGAGTGTCATTTGGAACTGCATTCATCCAGGCAAGTGGGTAGTATTCCATCATACTCTGACTTCTGCCTTGTAGATGGAGAGCAGGCTTTGGGAGTCAGGAATTGAGTTACTTGCTGCAATATTCCTAGCCTCTGCCCTCACCTTGTAACCACTGTATTTATATGTGCGTCCAGTTGAGTTTATTTTCAACGGTAATCCCGAAGATGTTGGTAGTGGGGGATTCAATGATGGTAGCGCCAATGAATATCAAAGGATGGTGGCTAGAATGTCTCTTACCAGTGATGGTCATAGCCTGGCATTTGTGTGGCTTGAATGTTACTTGCCTTTTGTCAGCCCAAGTGTGGATGTTGTCCAGAGCTTGTTGCATTTGAACATGGACTGCTTCAGTTCTGTGGTGTCACAAATGGTGCTGAACATGGTGCAGTCATTGGCGATGCACTCCCTAAGGTCAGTGCAGGTCTGCCCATTGTACGGCAGTTCAGGAAGGCAGCTTGCTGCCACCTTCTCAAAGGCATCTACAGATGGGCAATAAATGCTTGCCAGCCGGTATTGCCCATCTCTCACAAGTAAAGACAAAGAAAACTTTGTGCTGTTGCCAAAGCTTCAGGCCTATGCCACTAAGTAATGCCAAAGTGATGGGTACCCCTGTCAGAACATACATTTCTAGTTGCTGTTGTTGCTTGGGACCTGAAATGTGGCTTCTTAGACTGTTTTTGTCACACTTTTGACTTAAACTACTCTCTGATCCTCCAGCCCCGCTACATTTGGGCAACTGGTGATTGCCCACTCTCGCAGTGATCCCAAGACCACATTCAGATTTGTTCACTCCTGTTGTACACAATCCCAATGGATCCGAACTCCATCCCATTCACTTCTATTGTGTGGTGTCCTGAAATGGCCCAGGAGAATATTGTTTTAAAAAAATAATATTTTTGTTTGGAATGTTAAAATGTGAAAAACCTATTGAATCAAATCTGTTGTGTTCTCTGATTTATTTTTATTTAGCATGCATTAAATGTTTTGAACCTATATTAAATGCTTTGAGCCCACAGTAAAACACATCACCACTCCCAAAAGAGTGGCATTATATTTCAGATGTTTGGCTGTAAGTGTGTAAACTCCGGTTTCACTTCATTCCTGCAGCTTTTTTTCTCGGTTTGGTAGCAATGTGCATCGCAGCCTCACCAAGTTTTCCAGCGGAAATGCTGAGTCATTCTGTCTGTTATTTTATCAACCTTGCCTAAAGTCAGGTCACAGCAACTTTTACAGGCCTCGCTCCGTGGCTTAGTTCATAAAGTGTGGTGTTATATCATTCATAACTCCTTGCTCTGTCAAGTTAGCTGATGAAATCCTCATCTCTCTCCACAGGATCATATAATCCCTATAGCTTGGAAGCTTGCCATTCAACTCATCGAGTCCACACCGACCCTCTGAAGAGCATCCCACCCAGACCCATCTCCCTACCCTGTCCCTGTAACCCTGCATTTCCCATGGGTAGTCCACCTAGTCTCCACATCCCCAGACTCTGGGCAATTTAGCATGGCCAACCCACCTAAACTGCACATCTTTGGACAATGGAAGGAAACCAGACCACCCGGAGGAAACCCACACAGACATGGGGAGAATTCAAATGCAACACAGTCGCCGGAGGGTGGAATCGAACCCGGGTCCCTGGTCCTGAGAGACAGTACTGCTAACTACTGAGCCACCATGCTGCCTTTTGTTTCATCTGGATTTGAATATTCCAAAGCACAGTTCTGCCCCCCCCCCCACCACCACCATAAACATCTGCCCATCTGAAACTCCAGTGCCCATTTACTCATGAGCATCAAGGCCCCCTTAATCTATCCTTCCCTGCTATCAGAATCCTCCATTCACCTTACTGGCCCAGCAATGCATCGATATTTTATTTTAAATTCTTATTCACATCTCTGTTTGCTTCTTCCCTCCCTTATCTGTTGTAGCCTTGCAACTCTCCAGTGCTGGTCTTTTTGTCAGTCCCGAACTCTGTCACTATCGCATTGGTTTCCTGGGTCAAGCTTTGGAGGTCCGTTCTAAAACTGTCTCTTTTAAGATGATCCTTCAACTTCACTTTGGTAGTCTCTAGTCTTGATATCCCCAGCACGTTGCCTTACTCTTCTTTTCGTGCTGCTTAAAGTTACCTGAGGCATTTTACTTTGTGAAAGACATTGTGAATACAGGTAGGTCCCCAGGCATGTTGTTCAACAGCCTTGTGGCATGGCACTGCTCCACAGCACCAAGAGTAAGGGATGATGGAGAAAGTCAGTCTGATCCCATTTGCTGCTCCGGAGGCGCGCTCATGGGTTGCCTGGGCCCAAGCCTGGCCTTTGGGGTATTCTCGCCAGCAAGCGAAGAGGATTGATCACTTTGGTGATGCATGAAGGATGAGGTACTATGGCCCCTGCCAAGTGAAGAAGGGTAAAGGAGCAGTGCAGTAACTTTGTTTCCTTGTTCACTGTTTTTTAGCAGCAGGTGGCCAGATGTCCGGCTTCAGCTTCACCTCAGCAACGAGCAGCCAACCCACAGTCTCTTCGAGCCAGTATACAGGAGCTGAGTACAGCAGCGTATTTAATATGGGAGTGCCTTCAAATAATGCCGGTGCAGGCACTAGCAGGTATTGTAGTGGTCTGTCTTTTCCCGTCGCTACCTCCCCTTTCCTCTTCGATCCTTTCTAGTGTAATTTATTGTGTTAGGCAAGGTGAGTGTTGTCAGTGAGGACAGTTTGGGATTGAACAACTTGCCAACCGTTCTGGTCAACTGCACAAGTTGGTACCCTGCTTGAGACAATTTTTTTATTATTTAATCTCAGGATGTAGGCAATAGTGGCCAGGTCACTGCCCTTGATGCCCCTTGAGAGGTTGGTGAAACGCTTTCTTGAGCCGCTGCAGCGGCTTTACATGCCACTCACAGTTCTGTTAGGGATTGAGTTCTAGGATTTTGACTCCAGAATGGTAAAGAAATGTTGATGTAGTTTAAGATAATGCATTGTGGAGCTGGAGAATTGCAGCAGGCCAGGCAGCATCAGAGGAACAGGAAAGTTGACGTTTTGGCTCAGCCCTTCAGAATCTCTGAAGAAGAGTGCTGACTGAAACATCAGCTTTCCTGCTCCTCTGATGCTGCCAGCCCTGCTGCGTTCCTCCAGCCCCGCTACCTTTGTTATCTCTGACTCCAGCATTGGCAGTTTTTGCTATCTCGTTGATATAGTTGAAGTCAGGATGGTGTGAGACTTGGAGGGGAGAATGTTTCTATGCATCTACTGCCCGTGTCTTTGTGATTGAGGCTTGGTTATGAAAGATGCTGGAAAGGATCTCACTGAGTTACTGCAATGCATCTTCTTGATGGTGCATATTGCTGCCACCACATCACTGATGAAGGGAATGAATACTGACTGGTGAACAGGCTGCTAATCAGTCTGGATACTTTGTCCTGGATTGTGCAAACTTCTTGAGTATTGGAGCTGCACTCATCCAGGCAAGTGGGGTGTATTCATTGCACCCCTGACTTGAGTCTTGTGCACGAGCTTGCAGATTAGTCACTTGTCACAGAAATCCCAACTTTGACCTGCACCTGAAGTCTTGTATTTGGCTGGCCTCATTCTTTTTCTGTTTAGTGGTAAACCCCAGAATGTTGACAGTGAGAGATTCAGTGATGGGAATGCTGTTGAACATCAACCCTCAGGAATTTCTGCAAAATGCCCTGAAACTGATATAACAGACTCAAATCTTTTTTGCCAGGTATGACTCCAACCAGTGAAGAGTTTGCCCCGATTTCCATTGAATCCTGTTTTTCCAGCCGCCTTGATGCCACATGTGGTCAAATGTGGCCTTGATGTCAAGAGCAGTCACTCTCATCTCACCTCTGGAATTCACCTGTCTTGTCCATATTTGGACCAAGGCTGTAGTGAGGTTAAGAATGCAGTTGTCCTGGCAAAACACAAACTGAGTGTCCATAAGCAGGTTATTGCTGAGCAGTGCTACTTGATAGCACCATCAGTGACCCCTTTCCCCACTTTACTGATGATTGAAAGCAGACTCCTTAGAGAATTAATGATGAGGTTGGATTTTTCCTCCTTTTGGTACAGGATTTACCTGGGTAGTTTTCCCACACTGGTAGATGCTAGTGTTGTAGTTGTAACAGCTTGGCAAGGGATACAACAAGTTTTTGGACCACAAATCTTTGTTATAATAGACAGATTGTTGCCTTTGCAGGATCTAGTGCCTCCAACCATTTCTTAGAAACACAGGAATAGGAGTAGGCCATTCGGCCTCTCAGGCCTGCTCCGCTGTTTAATAAGATCATGTTTGATTTGTGTCCAGATCCCTTGATACACTTGTTTAATAAAAATTTGTCATCTGCAGATTTTAAGTTGAACAATTGTATTAGCTTTGACAGCCAGATACTGCCAGGCCTGCTGAGCTTTTCCAGCAACTTCTGTTTTTGTTCCTGATTTAGAGCATCCGCAGTTCTTTCAGTTTTTATTTAGCATCAACAGCTGTTTGAGGAAGAGAGTTCCAAACCTCCTCTACTCTTTGCATGTAGAAGTGCTTTCTAACATCTCTCCTGAATGGCCTGGCCCTAATTCATAGATTAAGCCCCGGGTTCTAGAAACTTCAATCATGGAAATTTATCTTTATCTATCCTGTCTTTCACTGTTAATAGCCTGAGGACCTTAACCTTCTAAATTCAAGAGAATAAAGGCTTAATTTGTTTATTCTCTCCTCGTAACTTAACCTCTGAAGTCCAGGGTATCAGTCCTATAAACCTGTTTTGAACTTCCTCCAAGGCCGAAACATCTATCCTAAGATGTGATACCCAGATCTGCTCTCAGTGCTCTAAGTGGGGTCTAACCAGGGTTTTGTTTAACTGCAGCATAACATCCGCATCCTTATACTGCAGCCCTTTACATATGATGCAAGCATTCCATTAGCCGCCTTGACTATTTTCTGTACCTGTTCATGCATTTTAAAGAGCTGTGCACCTGAACCCGTATCTTGTTGGATATCATTGTATTTAACTTAGAGCATTCTAGAAAATACTGTGATCTGTCCTTTTTTGGTCTGAAATAGATAACCTCACACTTGCTTACATCTGCCCCAGCCTTGACCACACCTGATCTGTCAATATCCTATTGTAATTTTATGCTGTCATCAACATTATTTACAATGTTGCCTGATTTTTGCCTTCAGCAAATTTGGATATTTGACTTTTTATGCCATCATTCAAATTGTTCATGAATAGTGTGAATAATTGAGGCCCCAACACAGATCCCTGTGGGTCCCATTAGTCACATCCTGCCAATTTGTGTTTTTGTATTCCAACTGTTTCTTGCCATTCAGCCAATTTCCTATCCATGTTAGTAATTTGCTGTCAATTCCATGGGCTTCCACCTTAGCTAATAATCTTTTGTGTGGGATTTTAACCAGAGCTTTCTATAAGTCCATGTAAGCAATATCTGTTGACTTAGCTCTATTCACCATCCTTGTCCCCTCTTCAAAAACTCTAAAGGTTGTCAAGTGTGACCTACCCTTCATGAATCTGTGCTGACTGTCTCTGATTAACCAAACTTTTTCAAGGTGACGAGATGTGCTATTGTTGATTATAGACTCCAACAATTTTCCCACCACAGATGTCAGACTCACTAGTCTATAATTCTCTGCCTTCCCTGTCACCGTTAAAGAGTGGACTGATGTGAGCAACTTTCCAATCCATGGGTACAGCTCATGAATCCAGGCTACACCATCGACAGTGTGACCTCTTGCATCCTTTAACACCAATGGATGAAAATCATCAGGTCCTAAGGATTTGGCACTCCTCAGTTCTGTTAATATCCCCATTACTGATGATTTACTTAAACTATTTTTCTTTTGGCTAAGAAGTGAAAGATCTGTGCATGCTGAAAATCAAACAAAAACAGAGGCTCAGCAGGTCTGGCAGCATCTGTGGATAGAAATCAGAGTTAATGTTTCATGTTCAGTGATCCTTCCTCAGATGCTGCCAGACGTGCTGAGCCTTTCCAGATATTTCTGTTTTTGTTTATAATCTTATTTTGACCCTGTCCCTGATATTCTGCTAATTTCTTTGGGATTTCTGGCAAGTTATCCTCCCTTTTCTGCTGCGAATACTGAAGCAAAGTAATCACTCAACATATCTACCATTTTCCCATGGTCATTGACAATGTTACTACACTCAGCCTTCAGTGGACTGGTAGTACTCTTCACCATGACACACATTGCAGGAGAAACTTAGGCCTGGCAGAGTATGTGGGAAGAAAGCAGAGTTAACTTTTTTTCAAGTTCAGTGACTATTCATCAGAACTGTACTCTTAAAGGTCTAGGCCCGAAACGTCAGCTTTTGTGCTCCTAAGATGCTGCTTGGCCTGCTGTGTTCATTCGGCTTCACACTTTGTACTCTTAACCAGCTGCTTTCCCCTTATGTAACTATAAAGTCTCTGATTTTTTTTTACATCCCTTACAAGTTTCCTTTCATTTATAGCTGCTCTTGTAA
The DNA here is from genome assembly GCF_030684315.1 of Stegostoma tigrinum. Taxonomy (NCBI): domain Eukaryota; kingdom Metazoa; phylum Chordata; class Chondrichthyes; order Orectolobiformes; family Stegostomatidae; genus Stegostoma; species Stegostoma tigrinum. Next base: position 14,874,318 of record NC_081398.1, read on the forward strand.
GCCGCTTGAGGCGCTTTTTTTGCCTTTGTATTTGTCCCATTCAATGGGACCTGTATTGTTATATGTGGTTTTATGAGCCCTTTCTTTAATTTTATGCTGTCTCTTAGCTCAGATGACCATGGCTGTTCATTTTGTGTGAGGTAGAGCTTTTCCTTCTAGTGAGTCCAAACGGCATCTGAAGACCATTAAATGTTTCATTGGGCAACCTCCAGTATTCCTTTGTTATTTTAGATATTAGCAGAGCTTTCCAGTTTAGTCTGGACAGTTTCTACCTCATTGTGTTAAAGTCTGCCTAACTTAAATCCAAAATTCTAGTATCCAATTTTTGCTTGTCTGCTACAAATGCTACATGAAACTCAGTCATGACATGATCATTATTTGACAAATAAAGAACGAGTAGGTCGCTAAATTGGACTCATTGCTCCCATTGTCGCATCCAAGACACATTGTCGTAGGAAACAATCCCTGACACACTCTAGAAATTCACAATCTTTCTGGTAGGAACTTGTCTATCTCTTCAAGTCTATGTTAAGATTAAAATGTCCCATTAATACTGCAGTGCTTTTTCTACATAATTGCCTAAGTTCAGTACTTATTCAATCTAACACCTCTGAGCTGCTATCAGATGGTCTGTATATGCTACCTTTTGTGGTTTTAGTTCCTTTAATGTCCCTTAATTTCACCTGTAAGGTCTTCACAGGATTGTTTCCCCTCGATACATCCTCACTCACTATAGAAGTGATTCTGTTTCTCATCATTAATGCTATTCTGCCCGCTGTTTGGTTTTCTATATCCCTGCCTGTACACCTTATAACCTAGTAAGTTTGAATCCCAGCCCTGATCATCAAGCAGCCGCGCCTCTATAATAGCTACTATATCAGAGTTTCCAATTTGAATGTGTTCCAGAAGCTCACTTAATTTGTTCCTTCTGCTCCATGCGTTTGTATAAAGAGCTCTAATTTTGGCTGTACACTCTATCCTATACTTAATGTTTTATTATTTCTTCCTCCTGGCTGACTGAACTTTTTATAGCTCTGCGTTGTTCTTTAAACGGATCCTGCTTGTTCGTTCTACGAGCCTCTACCTTCCCCTCAAATCCTGACTGGTTCCCATCTCCCTGCCATGCTAGTTTCAACCCTTCAAGTGGTACCAGCAAAACTCTCCACAAGTGTATTGATGCCTCTCCAGTTTAACTGCAACCATCCTTTTTGTGCAGGTCCCAATGATCTACATGTGCCCCTTTCTCCAATACCAGTTCTGTAGCCACGTATTTGGCTGTACTATCTTCCTATTTCTGGCCTCACTATCATGTGGCATGAGTAATAATTTCAGAACTACAACTCTAGAGGTCCTGCATTTTAACTTTGTCAGTTGCTTTTGCAGGACCCGATCTCTGTCCCCACCAGTGTCCTTACTTACACTGATCTGTGTCCCTGATTACAGAGTCCCTGACTACCACAACTTGCCTGCACTTTGACTCTCATTGCTGTATTGCAGAGCTAGCTGTGGTGCCACTGCTCTGGTTACTGCTGTTGCCATCCCCTGACAGGTGAAGCTCTGCACACGCGCACGCGAAGAGCCACAGGAGATTCCTACCTATGACACTTCTTGCCGGCTGCATACTTCTAAGTACCTCTAACTGCTGCTGCAACCAATCCATGTGATCCGTGAGAAGCTTCAGGGGACACGCTTCCTGCTGATGTAGTTTTCAGAGTTGTACAACACAGGAACAGGCACTTTGGTCCATGATATTGTGCCAAACATGATGCTATATAAAACTAATCCTTTCTGCATGCCCTTGGTCCATTTCCCTCCATTTTTGCATTTTAATGTGCTTATCTAAAAGTCCCTCAAATGCCCCAATCATATCTGCTTCCACCACCACCCCTGGCAGCATGTTCCAGCCTCTGACCAGTCTCTGTGTTTTAAAAAAAAGACTTGCCTGTCAAGTCTCCCTTCAGCCTCCAGAGCTCAAGAGAAAACAACCGGGGTTTTTCTACTTTTTCCTTGTAACTCATACCCTCTAATCTAGGCAGCATCCTGGTAACCACCTTCTTCACCCCCTCCAAAGCTTCCACATCCTTCCTGTAATGTGGTGACCAAAATTGAATGCAGTGCTCTGTGTGGCCTAACCAAAGTCTTGTAAAGTTGCATTGTTACGTCCAACTCTTGTACTTGATTTCCCAACCAATAAAGGCAGTGCACCTTTTTTACCACCCTATCTATTTGTGTGGCTACTTTCAGGGACCTGTAGTCTTGAGCCCTAGAATCCCTCTGTACATCAATGCTGCTCAGGGTCCTGCCATTAGCTGTATACTTTTTCTTAATATTTGAACTACACCCATATTAATCTACATCTGCCATTTGTCCATTCATACGTGCGACTGACCTATATCACGCTTTATCCCTTCTCAACCTTCTACAATATCGACAACTGCACAAAACTTCGTATCGTCTGCAAGCTTACTAATACCCCCCCTCTACGTTTTCATTTAAGCCATTTAAATATATCACAAATAGAAGGTGTTCCAGAACTGATCCCTACAGAACACCACTAGTCACTAACGTTTGAAAAACACCCTTCCACCAACACCCTCTGTCTTCTATGGGCAAGCCAATTCTGAATCCACACAGCTGAGTTGCAGTGGACCCTATGCATTTCAATCTTTTCGATGAGCTTAGCATGAAGGACCTTGTCAAAAGCCTTACTCGTCCATGTAAACAACATCCACTACCCTACCCTCATTGAATTTTTTGAGGACGTGACAAAGGTCATCAATCAAGTTAGTAAGACCTGATCTGTCCTGCACAAAGCCATGCTGACTGTTTCAATCTGTCTGTGGCTGTTGGGGGCCTACAGTATAATCCTACCAGAGTGATTGCACGCATCTTATTTTTGAGCTGTACCCATATTGGCTCAGTGGATGAGCCGTCCAGTATGTCCTCTCTGAGTGCAGATATAACATTCTCCCTAATTGGTAATGCAGCTCCTCCACCTCTCTTACCTCCCTCTCCTCTAAAACAACAAAACCCTGGAACGTTGAGAAGCCAGTCTTGTCCCTCTCTTATCCATATCTCTGTAATGGCCACAACATCACAGTCCAATATGCTGGTCCAGGTTCTAAGCTTATCTACCTTACCTATACCTCCTTGTATTGAAGTAAACACAGTTCAGCCCATTAGTACCATTGTCATTGTTTACCTGTCTCTGCCTGTCCTTTCTTTCTAATTTACTGGTGCCCAGCCCCCTGCCACTCTAGTTTAAGCCCTCCCCAGATGTTCAAGCTGATATCACAAGGAATGATTGGATTTGGCTGAAGACTAGTGCCTGTGATGCGGGGTACCTCTGGACCCTGTCTACGTTGTCCTGTAGTCCAAAGGCTTTCTTCACATTTACCACACCACCAAACTTAGCTTCCCACATTTTTCTTCTCATTATTGTAAACTCTGACATTATAAGGTATGACAGGCAAACAAAAGATTCTTTAACAAGCTATTGACAATCCAAGATAAAATCCAGGTTAAAATAACTTTGAAAAAGTAATATTTGAGAAAATAAATCTTCTTGCATATTAAAATTTCAAGTATAACAGTCAAAATACAATTGACAATGGCCCTTAAAACAAAATGCATCTTAGAATCATAGAATTCCCACAGTGTGGAAGTAGGCGATTTAGTCTGCACTGAGCCTCCGAAAGCATCTCACCAAACGGATACTCCCACCCTGTCCCTGTAACTGTGCATTCCCATGGCTAATCCACCTAACCTACACATACTTAAACTGTGGGAGGAAACCAGAGCTCCTGGAGGAAACCCACACAGACGGTAGCGTTGGGATGAAATTGAACCTAGGTCCCTGGCACTGTGACTTAGTAGTGCTGCCCTGATAGCTGCACTACACATTTAAATAACGTTTGAGCCAAGGTTACTGTACTCTTGCTGATGTTACAATTTACTCTGCAGCCTTGCTGTTCGCTATACATCTATACTAGATGATTTTTTGTAACTTCATCAAATTGACACTTCGTTTTTAGGTATGTCTGATGCTGCTCCTGGCACCCTTCCTGTACTCTCCTTTGGTCTCCAACTTGTTGGTAATTGTTGCGTGGCAGATGTAATAGGTTTTGAGATTGCATGTTGTAGTTGAACATAATTCTGCTGCTATTGTTGGCCCGTGCATGCCCAGTCTTAAAGTGTTCGATGTGTTTGAATTCTGTCCCATTTGGCATTGTGATGGCGCCACACATCACCATAGGAGATGTCCACAGTGTGAAGGCAGGACGTACAAGGACTGTGCAGTGGCCACTGTATTGATATTGTCTTAGATGCATCTCTGGCAGGCAGAATGATGAGGGTGAGGACAAATGTCTTTTTCCACTTGGTTTGCTCACTATGTGCTACAGATACAGTCTGATATCAAAGTTCTTTAGTACTGAACCAACTCAATCAGTAGTGCTGCTGCTGATTCCCCATCCAGAGTACATTTTGATCCCTTGCCACCGTCAACATGGAGAAAAGGCTGATGGGTGTAATAATAGGTTTCCTTGTCGATGTTTGACCTGATAGCGTAAGATTTCATGGGGTTCAGAGTCAATTTTGAGGACTCCCGTGGTAACACAGTCTTGACTGTATCATAGCGTTCTGCTGGGTCCTCCCTATCGGTGACACAGGGCAGATACAGCCCAGGATTAGATACAGAGTAAAGCTGTCTCTGCACAGTTTCCATTCCTTTGCAGGTACAGAGTATATTCTTGGATGAAGTTACTAATTGCTCACAGTTTCTCTTGTTCTTATTTTGTGTTCAGCATTTCTGGGACAATGAGTGGGAGCCAAGTGCCTACGCAGCAAGCTGGGACCACGAATGCATCAAGCTTTGGAGGTATCGATAAACTGTTCAATTTTACTGTGTATTCTTGCTCGTACCATGTTAACCCTGTCTTTGTAACCTAGTGTATATTGTCTCCTCTACCCCTCTCCTCCCCGTCCCCTTGAAAGGCAGACCTGCTTCCTTTGCATGCTGTGAAGTCAGGAATATTCCTTTCTGAAACTTTGAGGAACTGAGCTTCATTTTTGTGCGGGTTGTGTCAACACATTGTGCTTGGTTACTCCGTAGTGAAATGTATTGTTTGCTGTACATCACTAACTTGTCTCCCCGAATTCTCTCCCGCTCTCCCGCGCTCTCTCTCTCTCTCCCTCTGGCGCGCTCTCTCTCTCTCTCCCTCTGGCGCGCTCTCCCTCTGGCGCGCGCTCTCCCTCTGGCGCGCTCTCGCTCTCTCTCCCTCTGGCGCGCGCTCTCTCTCTCTCCCTCTGGCGCGCTCTCTCTCTCTCTCCCTCTGGCGCGCGCTCTCGCTCTCTCTCCCTCTGGCGCGCGTTCTCTCTCTCTCTCTCCCTCTGGCGCGTTTTCTCTCTCTCTCTCCCTCTGGCGCGTTTTCTCTCTCTCTCTCCCTCTGGCGCGTTTTCTCTCTCTCTCTCCCTCTGGCGCGTTTTCTCTCTCTCTCCCTCTGGCGCGTTTTCTCTCTCTCTCTCCCTCTGGCGCGTTCTCTCTCTCTCTCTCCCTCTGGCGCGTTCTCTCTCTCTCCCTCTGGCGCGTTCTCTCTCTCTCTCTCCCTCTGGCGCGTTCTCTCTCTCTCCCTCTGGCGCGTTCTCTCTCTCTCTCCCTCTGGTGCGCCCGCTCTCTCTCTCCCCCTCTGGTGCGCCCGCTCCGTCTCCACCCCCCGCGCCCGCTCCGTCTCCACCCCCCGCGCCCGCTCCGTCTCCACCCCCCGCGCCCGCTCCGTCTCCACCCCCCGCGCCCGCTCCGTCTCCACCCCCCGCGCCCGCTCCGTCTCCACCCCCCGCGCCCGCTCCGTCTCCACCCCCCGCGCCCGCTCCGTCTCCACCCCCCGCGCCCGCTCCGTCTCCACCCCCCGCGCCCGCTCCGTCTCCACCCCCCGCGCCCGCTCCGTCTCCACCCCCCGCGCCCGCTCCGTCTCCACCCCCCGCGCCCGCTCCGTCTCCACCCCCCGCGCCCGCTCCGTCTCCACCCCCCGCGCCCGCTCCGTCTCCACCCCCCGCGCCCGCTCCGTCTCCACCCCCCGCGCCCGCTCCGTCTCCACCCCCCGCGCCCGCTCCGTCTCCACCCCCCGCGCCCGCTCCGTCTCCACCCCCCGCGCCCGCTCCGTCTCCACCCCCCGCGCCCGCTCCGTCTCCACCCCCCGCGCCCGCTCCGTCTCCACCCCCCGCGCCCGCTCCGTCTCCACCCCCCGCGCCCGCTCCGTCTCCACCCCCCGCGCCCGCTCCGTCTCCACCCCCCGCGCCCGCTCCGTCTCCACCCCCCGCGCCCGCTCCGTCTCCACCCCCCGCGCCCGCTCCGTCTCCACCCCCCGCGCCCGCTCCGTCTCCACCCCCCGCGCCCGCTCCGTCTCCACCCCCCGCGCCCGCTCCGTCTCCACCCCCCGCGCCCGCTCCGTCTCCACCCCCCGCGCCCGCTCCGTCTCCACCCCCCGCGCCCCGCTCCGTCTCCACCCCCCGCGCCCGCTCCGTCTCCACCCCCCGCGCCCGCTCCGTCTCCACCCCCCGCGCCCGCTCCGTCTCCACCCCCCGCGCCCGCTCCGTCTCCACCCCCCGCGCCCGCTCCGTCTCCACCCCCCGCGCCCGCTCCGTCTCCACCCCCCGCGCCCGCTCCGTCTCCACCCCCCGCGCCCGCTCCGTCTCCACCCCCCGCGCCCGCTCCGTCTCCACCCCCCGCGCCCGCTCCGTCTCCACCCCCCGCGCCCGCTCCGTCTCCACCCCCCGCGCCCGCTCCGTCTCCACCCCCCGCGCCCGCTCCGT
>NC_081398.1:14888627-14923627 GCF_030684315.1 Stegostoma tigrinum
AAGTGGTGGTGAGCTGACTTCTTGAACCACTGCAATCCACCTGCTGTGGGTTGACCCACAATGCCATGAGAGAGGGAATTCCAGCATTTTGAACCAGTGACCGTGAAAGAACAGCAATATATTTCCAAGCCAGGATGGTGAGTGGATTGGAGAGGAATTTGGAGGTGGTGTTTCCAAATGTCTGCTGCCCTTGTCCTTCTAGATGGAAGTGGTTGTGGGTCATGAAGGTCAGTCATGAAGCAGCTGAAAATGGTTGGGCCTAGGACACTAACCTGAGGAACTCCTGCAGAGATGTCGTGGGGCTAAGATAATTGACCTCCCACAACCACGACCATCATCTTATGTGTCAGGAATGACTCCGACCATGGTGGACAAACTCTGAACATGATGGATATCTTCCCACTTGCCTGGATGAATGCAGCTTCAAGAGCACTCAAACTTGGCACCAGGACAGAGCCTATACCAACACCATGACAGGCCCTTAGTGAGATTTAGGTTTTTGCATGTTGGCTGAATGCCATAAAAAGGCAGCTGTTAACTCTGTTTGATGTTACTGACACCCACAGTTACTGAGAGTGTAGCTTCCTCTGTTGTGATTAAGTGTTTGAGGAAACTGGAGGATTGAATGCCAATTCAGAGGGACTGAGGGGAGGTCAGGGTGGCCCTCCACTTTTGGGTGAAGGTTTACAGCAGTCAGTGGATTCCTCCACACTTCTTGTGCTTTGAGAGTGACCCTTCCAAAAGTGGAGTTTCAGTGCTCAGCACACCATGCACAGCACTGTCAGTGGGTCCATGAGCGCAGTGTGGCTGGCTGTAGGAAGACATTTATGACATTCTCCCACAATCATTTTTCTTTTAAAATGCTTGCAATTTGCACCCAATCTCAATGTGCTCAGTGTGTTACTGAGCCGGTTGGGGAAGGCAATGGAAAGCAGCAATCTCTGCAGTAATGTGCATTTTCTTTTTATACAGCTCCAATGTACAGTGGAGTACCGGCAGGATATGGAGCTGCCTCCGCCCCAGGGGGATTTGCAGGATTCCCACAGCATCCCTTCTCGCAGCAGCAACCACAGCAGCAGCATGTCTTCACTCAGCAACAGGCCTTTGCACAGCAGCAAGGTTACAACCAACAACAACAGCAGCAGCAGCAGCAACAGGCTTTTGCCCAGCAGCAGTCATTCCTGCAGCTGCAAAGTTTTGCTCAGCAACAAAATGGTAATGTCTATCCCAGTAGAAAAGCTGGTAAATTGTCCATGATCCATAGTGTTTGGTGAGGGTTGTGGCACTGGTTGGGCCTCCAAGGATTAAATCAACACGATGGGTAGGGGACAAACCAACATGTGTAGCTAACTTTCACTTATCCTCTGGGTACTGTCCTCAAGCTGCATTGAACAGTTCGTAGTCAAATGGAATCGGCTGGTTTCCCACCAAGTATGGAGAATTAAGGTTTGACCTAATCAAGGAATTTAATATGATGAAAAGACTAGATGGGCATGGCAGAGGAAAACTGTTTTCCCTGGCAGGCAGGCGGGAAGATCAGTGGAGGGGGGAATCCATTACAAGAGGATAGTACCTTAAAATTTTAAACCAAACCATGGGGTATGTTGGGAACCATGTTTTCATTTGAAAGGGATTCAAAGTCTCACCCCACCCCTTTCTTATAATGACCTGAGAGCTAAGGGAGTTTATATGCTTTTCTCCATGTCAATGCCTCAGTCGCAGAATCAATTCACTGAGCAGTCAATCCCCATTCCTCCTGTACCATTAATTATGGTGATAGTTTAAAATGTGGCCTTCCTGCATTTGTCCAGATGAGTGAAAGAGGAAAAACTTCCAAAACACACTACTTTTCAATAAAATTTAACATATTATTTCATGTTTGGTCCTCTGAATGAAATGAAGCACAATTTTTAAGTTGTTGTGGTTGTCGATTTTATGATTTTCTGCTTGTTTCTTGTGTGTGAAGGTGCTGGGTTTGGTGCCTTTGGGCAGTCGAAAGCAATGCCGCGAATGATGGGTCCATTGATACAAGGAGGTGGAGTGCCCAGCAACCCATTTATGGTATGTGCCACACTGACTTCTTTCAAAGGGAGAGATGATGAGCTGTATTATAAACCTGAGATACTAGTGAGTGAATTGGATTGGATTATGTAGCTGCAAGCTGGCATGTTCTGAATTTTATTCTTTGGAGCCACAAGATTTGATTTTGGGACTCGGGGCAACATGAAGCAGGAACAAAAGGTGTGTGAAAAATGTCAGGATCAGGATTCTTTGTGAAGCTGGTTCACCAAATGCCCCTGCCACAACTACTCAGTCTGACTTGTGTCAAACTGGTGTCTCACATTATGATTAAACCTGTTGTGGATTGCTTGTTACGCTGTTGCAAGGAGGTGAGCCACCTCCTGTTCACCCCTTTGTAGGGCAAGATAAAAATGCATCTATGTCCAAACTCGAGTCTGTGTCCAGTTCTGGTCCCCACACCATGCAAAGGATGTGAAATGTTTCCAGTTGGTTCGAGGGATTAGATTAGATTCCCTACAGTGTGGAAACAGGCCCTTCGGCTCAACAAGTCCACACTGCCCTTGAAACATCCCACCCAGACCCATCCCCCTATAACCCACACACCCCTGAACACTACGGGCAATTTAGCATGGCTAATCCACCTAGCCTGCACATCTTTGGACTGTGGGCGGAAACCGGAGCACCCAGAGGAAACCCACACAGACACGGGGAGAATGTGCAAACTCCACACAGACAGTTGCCCAAGGCTGGAATCGAACCCGGGTCCCTGGCGCTGTGAGGCTGCAGTGCTAACCACTGAGCCACCATGCCCCCCTAAGAGAGGTTTTAATGACGAGATTAGGTTGAAGAAGTTGGGCTCATTCTCCCTGGAGAGAAGTAGTTTGAGGGAAGATTTGGCCGAGGTGTGAGAGATAATGAGAGGTTTGGATAAAGGTGGACAAAGGAAAGCTCCCATCAGCTGATGCCAGGATGAAGAAGACAGTCTTCAGGTTTTGGGCAACTGATGTGGCATTGTGTGAGAGTTTGAAATTCTTCTGCAGTGAATGAGAATGATCTGGGACTCTCTGCCCATGACATGGGTGGGGGGGACGAAGCAGTTGCTGTAACTCAGTCAGAGCGAGACAGCACCGTTGCTGCTTCAGAATTTGTGCCCTATGTGGGATGCTGTCCCCAATTTGGGAAGCCTGGTCTGCGGGGTGAGAGGAGTGGGAAGGTGGGCTGATCCAGGCATCACAACAGGCCACTGGCGATCAGAGCGTTGAAAAGAAGAGCTACAGTAGGCTTTCAGGCTCTTAATCTTCCGAAACCATTCAGTACAGTCAATTTAGATCTTCTGTTTCTATTCTTTCCTGCTTGAATATTTAAACATGATTGATCTCAGTGTTGACTATAATCAATAACTGATTATCAGTAACTCTGTGAAGTTCCAAAGATCTCAACTCCATTGAGTGCAGAAATTTCTCGTCCTATTCATTCCAAAATGACCAACCCCTTTCGCTAAGTGTGTGTCCCCAGGTACTAGATTTTCCAGCCTGGGCTAGGGTGAAAGTAGCCTGTCAGCATTGATTCTGTCAAATCCTGTCAAAATCTATATATGTTAGGTGGAATTATACTGTTTTAATGAGCTTTATTTCCTAATTGTGGAGTTTTTTCCTTTAGTACCAGGCCATTCGGCCTTTCTACCCCATGCTAGTCTCCACCTCATCTTCATCTCATCTAATCAGTATATCTTTCTATTCCCTTCTCCATTGTATATTTATCCAGCTTTCCTCATAAACTGAGAGAACATTAGAATTTGGAGAATTAGTTACGAGCAGGTGATCCATTTTATGGTAAAATGCGACTAGAAGTGGGGTACATAGTCTTCCTCTAAAAGGAAGGGTCACTGGACTCGAAACGTTAACGTTTGACTTTTCTTTGCAGATGCTGCCAGACTTGCTGAGCTTTTCCAGCAACTTTTGTTTTTGTCCCTTTAAAAGGAAACCTGGCCCACAGCGACCAGGAACAGAATGGAGATTCCCTAACCACAGGCTTAATATTTAAGCAGTCATGATGATGAGAACAAGTTCAGCTACGTTACGTTTTGTGATCAAACAGGCACCAGTGAAAACTGGCCATTTGGGCATGGTAATTGTGAGGTATTAGTGAATGCTGGGCTCCTCCCTGGCAAGAATTAGAAAAGAGAAAGGCATGAAGTGGGTAGCTGAATATAGAACTGTCACCGATAATCCAAAGTTTAATCATGTCTTTTTCCTCTCTCCCTCCCCATCCGTACTCTCCCTCTCTCTGATTCTCACTTTGCATCTCACTTTCACTCATTCTCCATCTGTTACTTGATATATCTGTGTGTCACTATATCTCTGTCACTTTTTATTTGTCATTATATCTCTCTCTCACTCTGTGCTGTCTCTATTTGCACTGTCTCTCTACGCTGTGTGCTCTGTGTTACGCTGTGTCTCTCTGTCACGCTGTCTGACATTATGCTTGCTTGCCTGCTGCCTTTTGCCCACTTTTGCCATCTCTTTCGCCATCTCTTTCATTCTCTTGTTCCCATTCTTGCTCTTGTACACTCATTCTCACTCCCATCCCATGCACTGTCTTGCGTTTGCGCTTCCTTGGTTTTGCTCTCGTGCTCCTGCACCCTTGCTCCTTCATTCTGCTGCTACCTTGATCACTCTCTCACTCACTATTGCTTTCTTGAACACACTCTCGCTATCTATCATTTTATTTCTTGCTCTCACTATCTCTCTCACTCGCTTTCTCTCTCCCCCTCACTGTCATTCTCTCTCTCTTTATCTCTCTCTTGCTCCTGTGAAGACTGGAACCCCGCCTGGACAGTTTGCAGCAGGAGGCACATCTACCAACCCCTTCTTATAGTGACCTGCAATACTTCCAGCATGTGGCTCTTCCAAAAAAAATTCGCCTTAAACCACAGGAGTCGACCAACAGCTGTAACATACTTAATGCCAGTACACACATTTCTATACTTCAGGGGAGGGAGGGAGTGGGGTGGGGCCACTGAGGCACTGCAATATTGTAATTCTTGTGTCTATTAGCAACCAAATAACAATGCAAGCTATATTGTGGTAAGGATGGGTGGGATACTCTGGGCACAGCTTGGGGAATACAGGGGAGGGGGTCATGGAGGAAACTCAACATTTAAAAGTGCTTGAATCTCATTCAATACAGTGGTCTTTGGGGCTGGGATTTTGTGAGGGGTGGGTGGGAAGTAGAAAGTGGAGGGTAGATCTCGAGATGAGGGAATCATTCGATTCAGCTGAAAGCCATGTAGTCTAAACTCTTTCAGGTAAGTTGGTGAGTAGGGAGGTCAAGACTTTTGTGCTGATGGGGTTTATACTGGGGGAGCCTTCACGCTGGGTGTATAATCCTCATATTTTGCATATAACTCAGTGTATTAGTTCCAGAGGGGTTTTGGGAAGTGCGGGAGGGATGGAAGAAAGTGGATATTCGCTGCCCCCGCAGTACAGTTTCAAACAACCTTAAGGGCACAGACTAGCATGTGGGAAATTTATTGGGGAAAATGGGATAGACTTAGCAAGGTGGGGTGGTCAGCATTGAAATAGGCAGATGCCAGATCACTGAGGGGTTGTACCCTCTCCCGTTCGATTCTGTTTGTGTCTGACTTCAAGAGCAGTTTCAAGAGTGTGCTGCCGTAGGGCTGGTGGAGAGCGGTGTGGATCCTCTTGGCGTTTGTAGAACCTTTGGACATGGACCTTTTTTTAGAGTGACGATGTTTTTAATTTCTGACTGCCATTGAACCCAGCCCATGAGGATGAGGAGGGAGCTTGTGACGAGCGCAGAGCTGCGGGGAGAATCTGTTGTCTACATGTTGCCGGAGGCTATCACTGTCACAAACGCTCCACCATCTGCACAGGCTGTGACGATTGTTGTTCACCAAGGGAACAGATTACTGAACTCCTTATTTTAAAATTCAAAGCGTGTACCAATTTAGCTTTCAGCCCGGAATTGCGCACAACCTCTCCTCATTTTGTCCTTCCCAACTTGCCACATCCTCCTGCTCCGCCCCACTTTGCAGTGCTTTATAAGGCCCACTTGCAGTCCTCCCCACTTTCTTGCAACGGACCTTCTCCTCCACCCGATCGATTTTTTGCTTTTTCCGTCTTGGAAGATGCCTTTCCATTCCAAAGACTGCTGTAGAATAAAACAAACTTGGTGATGATCGAATCCGGAGTTAGCCCATCCCCTTGTTGCTGTTTGATGAGCTGCTCTGTTGGTATCTCGGGCTTGTTTCTGTGTCTTTTAATTTTTTAAAACTGTTACACCAATTCTGCTGCGTTCTACCGTTCATTCAAAATATATATTTTGTTCATCTATCAATGCATGATGCAATAATCCTCTTGATTTGGGTTTGACAACTCACATGCTTACACACACACCCTTGAGAAGATATGATAAAAATGGTGACATATTCAGATACTGTTTCACTTCAAAAATTAGCCGTCCCCTCCACAGGTAAGTGCTGGTTGCTGCGAGCAATCTGTTGGCAGAGCTGGAAGTGATTCTCCCCAACTGTTGTTGAAAGGTCAACTTGCTGTTTGTGCCCTGAAAACTTTGCTCCTCTCTTACCTACATTGTAGCTCACTGTTCTTTGACCTGGGTTGGAGTACTTTGGGAGTGGCCTGGGGGTGGTTGAAAGGAAAGATGGCTCAGCTGTGCTGCTTTTGCAGAGATCTGGCACAGACCTGAATGGCTGCCCATTGTCTGACATGGGCAATCAGGCCCAGTGTCTGTTGCCATTTGCTTCCTGCTGTGTTATCCATTTCACTTTACTTTTGTCATTGTTTCTGAACAGAGATTGTATGGGTAGTGTCCCTGCTTCTGAGCTGGAAGTTCTGAGTTTGATTTCCACACTCAGACTTGATAATCGCAGAAAAACGCCCACAATTGAGTAGCAACTTGTAAATCCTTCTGGCACGCACGTCAGTGGTGGTGGGAGTTGGAGAGATTCCTGGCCAGCCTTGTGATGGAAAGAGCATTGGAGCCTTAACGCTCATAGCGCAGAGCTGCAGGCTGCCCCAAATCCCTGGTTGGCATTGGATGGATGTTTCTGGGAATACCTTTGGTGGAGGTCATGGCACTGGGGGGGTCATACCAGTCTTCAGCGAGGTAACTGATAATTTCATGTGGTCAAACATTAAGTAGGAAAGACTTGGAAGCAGACGTTCCCCCATAATCATCTGGAAAAGAGAGGTTGCCCCTCTGGCCCCAACCAACTGAGGCTCTGACCCCAACCACTCTGCTCTAATGGCCACATTTCCAAGTTTTCTTGGTCTCCAGCCTATTTTGCCAGGCACCAGGCTCTGCCACAGGAGGTTTAACACGAAGCTGAGCCAATTTCCAGTGTTGTCAGTAACCCAAATAACCAAAGACCAAATGGTTCAGGAGTTTTAAAATTCAATCACAGGATTCATTGGGCAAAATTTTTCAGGCCAGTCTGAACACGTTAGTCCCAGGGGACTGGAGGATTGGAAATGTGACCCTGTTGTTTAAGAAAGGGGCAAACGATAACCCAGTAAATTACAGCCCTGCCTACTGGGAAAACTGATGGAGGCCATAATATGAGATAAAGTAAACATACACTTTGAGAAAAATAAGTTGACACTAGACAGCATGGTTTTCTCAAGGATGGGTCATGTCTGACAGATGTAATTAACGTCTTAGACCAGATGACACAGGTAGTGAATCTATGTATTTGGCTATCAGAAAGCATCTGATGCAGTACTACATGGCATTTTGGTTAGCAAGTTGAATATGCTTGGGATTGATAGCAGTGTGGAATACCAATTGGCTGAAAGATAGGAAACGGAGGGTAGATATAGATAGGCATTTCTCAGATTGGAGACAAGTTGAAAGTGATGTTCCACATGGATTGGTGTTAGGACTCTTTCTGATTTATTTGGACAGTTTGAAGATGGGTACTGAGGGCAGAATCTCTAAATGTGTGGATGATACTAAGCTAGGGCGAATAGTGAATTCTGTGGGTGATGTAGAGTGACTTCAGAGAGATATTGACAAGTTGGCCAATTGGACAGACCTTGAGAAATGAATTTCAATTGGGCGAAATGTGAGGTAATGTGTTTTTATAGAAGAAATACTGAGACACAATACAGACTTAATGTTACAACTTTGATGGGAGTAAAGGAACAGAGGGACCTTGGGGTTCACCTGTGATTCTCTGAAGGTAGCCAGCAAGTTGAAGCATTTGCTATGAAGGTTTATAGGATTCTTGAATTTAGAAATAGAGTATAAAAACAAGGAAATGGTGCTACACCTATACAAATCTTTAGTCTGACCACATTTGAAGTTCAAATTCTGAGCACCTTATTTAAAGAAGGATGTTAATGCCTTGGAGAGTTCAAATGAGATTCACCAAAATAACACTGGCAATGAAGGATTCTAGATTTGAGCGAGTGGACTTATTTTCTTTGAAGCAGTGAATAGTTTTATTAAGTCCTTATTAAGATGTCCAAATTTTGAAGACAGTAACAAATGTTGTTGTGTTGAATTTGTTGGGTTTGCCAGTAACCAAGGATCACAATTTCAAGATTGTCAGTGAGAGCTGGGTGACAGATAGGGAGAAACTTAGGTTTGGAATCTGCTGCCTGAGAGACTGGTTGATGCAGATTCACTAAGAAATTTCAAGACAGGATTGGATATATATTAGGAAGTGATGAAATTTAGAGGGCCATGGAGATGAGGGTGGGTAGTGCAAATAACTGGATTTCTTTTCCTGGAGCTGATAAAGACATGATGGGTCAAATGGCCTTTTTATTCTGTTAGCTCTGCAATGTGAGCATTGTTGTTTCGGCCTACACTAGTTGCCCATACCTATCTGCTCAGAGTGCAGTTAAAAGTTAACTATGTTTGCTGTGGATCTGGAGTCATAGGTGGTTCAGATTGGGTGAGCACAATAGATTTCGTTCCCTAAAGAACATTGGGACTTTTACAGCAATTCTCAATAACCACAATTGCCTCAGTTTTTAACACTGGATTTTTCTTGGATTGAGTTTTGCCATCTGCATCATGATGTTGAAACCCATGTTGCTAAAACATTAGCCTTGGGTTCTAACTTGGTAGCCCAGTGATGACATCACTACAGCACCATCTCCTTTCACCTGCCTCTCCCCCCCACCAAGAAAAATGGGTATTGTTGGGCAATCACCTAACTGTTTTAACCCCAGCCAATCTCCAACTTGATATTCCTTTTGTATTGACCTGTCAGTTTAACCATTTGTCTCACTGGTGCATTGACATAACTATTCATGGCACAAAAGAAGCTCTTTTAGGCTTTCATTGTGATTCATTCAATGGTGTGTGGTAAACTTCAACCTTGGGTATCTGTGCAAATGAATGATTCTGAGCTGTGCAACTTGGTCCATCTGTGATAGTGATTGACTGGTGTATATCTTTAGCAGTCCTGTGTACACTAAGGGTGAGAAGAGAAATGCAAACATGGTTTCTGTCTCCTGATTGCAAAAGCCCAGCCTCCAAAACATTCCGCCTGCTGGTCAGGTAGCCCATTGTCCAGGAGAGAAGGAAAATGTTACAAGTGACCTGAGAACTGAAAGATGATCATAAGATGTAACAACAGAAATGTGCCATTCTCAAAGTTGTGTCAACTCTACCTGTCATGAGATCATGGCTGATTTGACAATTCTCAATTCCATTTACCTGTCTTCTGTCTGTAATTTTTGATTCACTTACTAATTAAATATCTATATCTCAGCCTTGAATATACCTAATGACGCAGTCTTAGCAGCCCTCTGGTAGAGAATTCCACAGATTCACTCCCCTCAGAAGGAGTGCCTCATTTGTTTCAAGTGGGAGGTTTTTTTTAATGAGATAATGTCCTCTGGTCCTTGACTTTGCCAGAGGGAAAACAATCCACATTTATCCTGTCAAGTCTCCTATGGATCTCTTATGTTTCTCAACCTCTTTTAATAAGACAGTTCCTGCAAACCCAACATCAACCAAGGAAACCCTCTCTCCAATGCCAAGGCATCTTTCCTTTTTAGATAAGGGCCCCAAAACTGCCCACAGCATTTCAGCTGTGGTCTGACTTGTGCCTTTAATAGTTTTAATCTTGACCTTGCTATTTTATACTGCATTTCCTCTACAATGGAGGAAATCTATTTGTCTTGTCTAGTACATGCTTAACTTGGATGTTAACGTTTTGTGAATTGGGCACAAGGACAATTTATCTCCTCTGCTGCAGCTTTCTGCAGTCTTTCTCCCTTTAAGTAATATTCAACTCTATTGTTGAAGTGTGTAAGTTCACATTTTCCCACATTACACTCTTTCTGCCAAATGTTTGCTCACTTGTTTAACCTGTCTGTACCCCTCTGCGGACTGTCATCATCACTTACCTTCCCACCTATTTTTGTTTTCTGCAAATATGGCTGTTCACTTTCTACGTCCAAGTCATTAATATTTATTTCTAAATAACTGCAGCCTTAGCACTAGTCCCTGTGGAGCACCATCAGTTACAGGGTTGCCATTCTGAAGATATCCCCCTTATTCTAACTGTTAGTTAGCCAATCCTCTATCCATGCTAACATACCACTTGCAACACCATAGGCTCTTAAGTAGCATAATGCCTTTGAAAATCCAAATATATTACACATTGCTCTATTTTTATCTATCCTACATTTTCACATAGAATCCCTACACTATGGAATCAGGCCCTTTGGCCAAACAAGTCCACACTGACCCTTGGAGTATTCCACCCAGACCCATCCCCTTATAACTCACCTACGCTGCACATCCCTGAACACTACAGGAAATTTAGCATGGCCAATCCATCTAACCTGTGCATCTTTGTGGGAGGAAACCCACGCAGACTGTTGCCCAAGGGTGGAGTTGAACCTGGATCCCTGGCACTGTCAGGCAGCAGTGCTAACCATTGAGCCACCATGCCATTATTACTTTAAAGGATTCCAAAAAAATCTATTGGGTGTGATTTCCCATTATGAAAGTGTGCTGACTTTGCTTGAATGATCTGTTGTCACATTCCTGACTTGGCATTTTCCCAGTAATAGACATTAAGTTAACTTTCCTAATGTTTCCTGTTTTCATCTTCCCTAGTCTTATATTTGGTACTTCTCCAACCATCTGTGAATTTTCCAGAATCTAAGGATTCTTGCAAGATTATTACCATTCCATCCAGTATCTCTACAACTATTTTTTAATATCCTAGGATGCATCTCAACAGGCCCAGGATCTTATTGGTATTTAGCCTCAATAGTTTCTCCAGTGATAGTTATTTATTTCCTCTCATTTTGTTCCTTGATTATTTAGTAATTGTGTAATGTTATTTAATGTCTTTACTGTGGAGACTGATGCAAAACATTTATTCGACTCCACTGCTATTTCCTGGTTCCCCATTTTTATTTTGTTTTCAAAGAGGTCTGTGTTTGCCTTGACTTTTCTCTTCCATTTTATACATTTAAAGAAGCTCTTGCTGTCCATTTTAGTATCAGTTCCCCTCAAAATTGATCATTTCTGACATCACTACATTTTTGCTCATTTTACTAACAACCTGTTATCCAGCTCTGTCACAGATGCCTCCAACCCAAGCCTTTGGAGCTGATGAGTCACCTGATGTTATGGGAAACCTTCCTCAGCCTTGTCAATTGACATACTGTGTGTGGCAGACAGGAAATTGCTCCTCTCATGACCCTTCTGCCCACCCCTGACCTGCGCTCCCAACACACCAGGCCATTTCCAGCCCATACCCAACCCTGTTGCTTGAATCAGGCAAGTTAGAATGATCAGTTGAAAGGGTAGCTGAGGGGGAAATAACACCTTGAGATGGTTCATCTCACTGTGAAGACAACATTAACAAACCACAGGCTGCCTGCATCAGGGAAGAAGCCAGGATTAAGCTTGCCATGTGAGCAGCCTGACCCAATCTCATGGAAGAAGTGTGAATTGAATTCTCCTGTGCATTTTAGATTCTTCAGTGCCATGTGTGGAAGGTACTAAAGCTTATTAAATGTTGCAAATCAAAATGTTCAAAGGCTGTAAGGAATGTTGATGAGGCCACTTCTGGAATACTGTATCCAGTTCCGGGGACCCAGTTATAGGAAGGATTTATTAAGCTGGAGAGGGTTCAGAAGAGATTTACCAGGATGTTGCTGGATATAGAAGGTTTGTGTTCATAGAATCTCTACAGTGTGGAAGCAGGCCATTTGATCCATTGAGTCCACACCACCCCTCAAAAGAGTATCCCACCTCATCCTTGTAATTCCCATGGCTAACCCACCTAGCTTGCAAATCTATGGTTGTTATGAACAATTTAGCATAGACAATCTGAGTAACCTGTATATCTTTGGATTGTGGGGAAAAACTAGAACACCTGAAGGAAGCTGATGCAGACGTGGGGAGAATGTGCAAAATCCACACAGGTATTTGCCTGAGGGCGGAATCAAACCTAGATCTCTGGCTCTTTGAGGTAGCAGTGCTAATCGCTGAGCCCCTGTGCCACTAATAAAGACTTATCAAGAAAGGCTGGGATTTCTTCACTGGAGCATAGGAGGTTGAGATGTGACCTTATAGAAGTTCATAAGATCATGAGGTGTACAGATAGAGTTGATGGTAGCTGTCATTTCCCTAGAGTGAGGGATTTCAAGACGAGGGGGCAGATTTTTAAGGTGAGGGGAGAGAGATTTAAGAAAGATGAGGGACAAATTCTTTACACAAAAATGGTTTGCATGTAGAATGAACTTCCTGAGGAAGTGGTGGGTGTGGGCACAGTTATAACATTTAAAAGACATTTGTATACGTGAACAGGGAGCGAGATGGGCCAGAAGCAAGCAGTTGGGACTAGTTGTTTTCTTTGGGATTATGTTCAACACAGACTGGTTGGACTGAAATGTCGGTTTTCATGCTGTATGACTGTATTTGAAACTAGCCTGATAATTTACATAAATCTTCTTCATGCAGCCAGCTGTGGCTTTATTTAACTTGCTTGAGCAGTTTAAACTGTTCAGTCTGGAAATATCCTGAAGGAGGATGTGCACAGGGAATTTTTGTCATCCTTGGGAAATGGATGTCACTGGCATTTATACTTGTAGTGCTATACTGCTCACTCACTGGTCTGACATCCCTGCTGCTCCTAATCCATTCACTTTTCAATTATATGGTTCTCCCAGTCCGCTCCTCAGTAATGCTGAGTGCACGATGTTGCTGCCAGTATTATCTGTCTGCAGATATCATGAGAAGCTGATGGCCTGTCACAGTGTGGAGACTTGGGATTAGTGATGGGGCAAATCACTCATATGGTGTAGAATAACCCACTACTTGGGAGACCGTGCAATTTGATTATTGCACACCCATTTTATTGGGCAGGATTGGGTGCGTATCTTGTGCAACTTTATGCCATGTTCACTCAATGCGTTGACTATTGACATCCCACATATGTCTGCTTCCTGGAGATGGGAGGAAATGGTAATGGCCTTGACTGACGTGAGATTGAGAGTGCAGCAGAGGTTGCTGGGCTCATTAAGGCTGCCCCACATTCACAATGGGCTGTAGTGTCACAACCAGAAACATCCAACCACCCTCAAAAATTATCTCAAAAGGCAAAAGCTGGACAAGTATGGGAATTCAAGCAAAGTACTGTGGAGGTTGGAAATAATAGTGGTGGAGAAACTCGTCACATCTGGCAACTACTGTGTAGAGAGAAGCAGCATTAATGTTTTAAACCCAATGCGACCTCTTTGGAACTGCAGACTTTTAGTGGTTTAAAGGGAGTGTTTGCTGAGCTGTTAACTATATTTTCTTCATGGAGAACCGTGCCAACACTTCTAGCCTCTCTTCACAATCTCCTCATCCCTGGCAACCTTCTGGTAAACCTCCACTGTTTCCTTTCCAAAACCCCTCTGTTTCCCTTGAAGTGTAGTGAGCACAAAGCACTGCAAGCCAATGGCAATCATAAAATCAGTAGGAGGCATTGAATCTTTTCTGCTATTTGGTTAGATCAAGACTAATCAGGTACATTTGACCTTTCCAAATACTGTCCCATAATGTCTGTGTTGCCTGTATATGCATAATAGCAATTTTGCCAACAGATAAATAATTCTGATGCATCTCAGTACTTGATGGTGAATGTAATAGTTAGCATATTTTTGCAGGGCAGAGCCCTGTAACAGTCTGTAGTAACATCACATTGTTGACAGGCAGGAGGCTTTCTTCATTGATCTGTGAACTAGTGACTGGTTATCAGCTGTCTGTTGCAGGCCAGATCTCATTAATATGCAGCTGTCTGGCTCCACTCTTCCCCTTCTGTTAACAGCAGTTTAAACAGCACTCACAATGTGTGTCAGTAACTCATTTTTACAAGTAAAGTGGTACTTCCTCAATTTTTGGCTTTTAAACTAGCTGTTTTCCATTTTCAGCCCCATCAAAAATACAGAAAAATAAAAGATGTGGTCTTTTCAAGAGGTATGCGCAAGAAGTGGTAGATTAGGAACTAAGCATGGGTGAAGTTGATAAAGACAGAATGTTCTTTTTCTGGAAAAAAAAGAATAATTGCTTTTCCACGGGCTTCTTTTTGTTTCGCAGTGGCAAGTCTACATCAGAGAGCAAGCATTTATGCCATTGCCTCCACGACCGCCTCTGGTAGCACACTCCAGGCACTTACCACCCTCTGTGTGTAAAAACAAAGGGGCCTCTCACATCATCTTCAAGCATACCCCGTTTTACCTTCAATCTATGTTTGCTACATTTCTAGAAAAAGACTCCAACTATCCATGCCTTACATACTTTTGTAAACTTCTAGCAGGTTGACCCTCAGCCTCTGATGTTCAACTGAAAACAATCCAATCTCTCCTCATGTCTAATACCCTCAAATCCAGGCAACCTGGGAAACTGTTGCTGTAACCTCTCCAAAGCCTTGTGCTAGTGATGAAGGCCGGAATTGTATTCCAAATGTGGGCCTAACTAAAGTGTAATACGGCCACAACAAGACTTGCCAATTTTTGTAAGAGATAGCAAGAACTGCAGATACTGGAATCAGTGTGGAGGTAACACACTGTGGAACTAGATTAACATAGTAGATCAAGCCAGGACCCAAAACATCAACTTTCCTGCTCCTCTGATGCTGTCTGACCTGTTGTGTTCTGCCAGCTGCATACTGTGTTACCAATTTTTATATTCTATTACCTGACAGATAAAGGCAAGCAAGTCCAAAGATGTGCAGGTTAGGTGGCTTGGTTATGCTAAATTGCCTGTAGTTTCCAGGGGTGTCTAAGTTAGGTGGATTAGTCATGGGAAATGCTGGGTTACAGGGTAGGGGAATGGGCCTGCGTGGGATGCTCTTTGGAGGGGCGATGTGGAATTGTTGGGCCGAATGGCGTGTTTCCACACTAGGAATTCTATGATTCAAGTTCTGGTTGCGGCAGGAGCTTGGAGCAGGAGCCTGACGGGAAGCCTGTTTTTGAATCTTTAAAAAGCTTACCTCGTGAATAGGCAGAGGGATGCTGAGCAGGAGCCGACACAGGACTGGTGAGTGAGTGAGGTAATATATTTGTGTGGTTGCCTTACCCGAAACACTACCCGGGTAGTGTCTCCCAGCCATCCTCCTCCTCTAACCAAAAAAAAGGTTCTGTGCACCAGATTGGGAAGGTAACAAGTTTATTTTTTTTTTACGTCTTGGGAATTTAGAATAATGGGAACAGAGGTCAGGGCAGATGAATATTCCTCCTGCAGAATGTGGGAGGTAAGGGTCACCACTAGTGTCCCTGTTGACTACATCTGCGGAAAGTGCACCCAACTCCAGCTCCTCAAAAACCGCGTTAGGGAGCTGATGAACTTCGGATCATTCGGGAGGCAGAAGAGGTTACAGGGAGGTAGTCACTCCTCATGTACAGGAAAAAGGCAGAAGGGTTACGGTCAGGGGACGGAAAGGGAACCGGCAGGCAGAGCAGGGATCCCCTGTGGCCATTCCCCTCAACAATAAGTATACCGTTTTGGATACTGTTGGGGGGGGACGACTTACCAGGGGAAAGCAGCGGGGCACAGGTCTCTGGCACAGAGTCTGTCCCTGCTGCTCAGAAGGGAAGGGGGAAGAGGAGCAGAGCATTAGTCATTGGGGACTCCATAGTTAGGGGGACAGATCGAAGGTTCTGTGGGGACGGGAGAGACTCACGGTTGGTGTGTTGCCTCCCAGGTGCCAGGGTGCATGATGTCTCTGATCGTGTTTTTGGGATCCTTAAGGCGGAGGGGGAGCAGCCCCAAGTCGCGGTCCACATTGGCACCAACGACATAGGTAGGAAGAGAGATGGGGATTTAAGGCAGAAATTCAGGGAGCTAGGATGGGAGCTGAGAGCTAGAACGAACAGAGTTGTTGTCTCTGGTTTGCTGCCCGTGCCATGTGCTAGTGAGGCGAGGAATAGGGAGAGAGAGGAGTTGAACACATGGCTACAGGGATGGTGCAGGAGGGAGGGTTTTGGATTCTTGGATAATTGGGGCTCTTTCTGGGGTAGGTGGGACCTCTACAAGCAAGATGGTCTTCACCTGAACCAGAGGGGTACCGATATCCTGGGGGGGAATTTGCTAAGGCTGTTTGGGTGGGTTTAAACTAATTCGGCAGGGGGATGGGCACCAAAATTGTAGTTCGACTATAGAAAAGGTTGAGAATAGGGTGGTCCGAAATAAAGTTTCTGAGAAGCAAGATGGCACCGGTAAGCAAGAGGTTGGATTGAAGTGTGTCTACTTCAATGCCAGGACCGTCCGGAATAAGGTGGGTGAACTTGCAGCATGGGTTAGTACCTGGGACTTCAATGTTGTGGCCATTTCGGAGACATGGATAGAGAAGGGACAGGAATAGTTGTTGCAGGAAACGGGATTTAGGTGTTTCAGTAAGAACAGAGAAGATGGTTAAAGGGGGGGAGGTGTGGCATTGTTGGTCAAGGACAGTATTACAGTTGCAGAAAGGATGTTTGGGGACTCGTCAACTGAGGTAGTATGTGCTGAGGTTAGAAACAGGAAAAGAGAGGTCAACCTGTTGGGAGTTTTCTATAGGCCTCCGAATAGTTTCAGAGATGTAGAGGAAAGGATAACAAAGACGATTCTCGATAGGAGTGAGAGAGAGAGAGGGTAGTTGTCATGGGGGACTTCAACTTTCCAAATATTCACTGGGAACACTATAGTTCAAGTACTATAGATGGGTCAGTTTTTGTCCAGAGTGTGCAGGAGGGCTTCCTGACACAGTATGTAGATAGGCCAACAAGGGGTGAAGCCACATTAGATTTATACTGGGTAATGAGCCTAGCCAGGTGTTAGATTTGGAAGTAGGTGAGCACTTTGGTGATAGCGATCACAATTCTGTTATGTTTACTTTAGTGATGGAAAGGGATAGGTGTATACCACTGGGCAAGAGTTATAGCTGGGGGAAAGGCAATTACGATGAGATTAGGCAAGATTTAGGGAGCATAGAATGGGGAAGGAAACTGCAGGGGATGGGCACGTTAGAAATGTGGAGCTTATTCAAGGAAAAGCTCCTGTGTGTCCTAGATAAATATGTACCTATCAGGCAGGGAGGAAGCTGTAGGGTGCGGGAGCGGTGGTTTATGAAGGAGGTGGAATCTCTGGTCAAGAGGAAGAAGAAGGCTTATGTTAGGATGAGATGTGAAGGCTCAGTTATGGCGCTTGAGGGCTATGCGGTAGCCAGAAAGACCTAAAGAGAGAGCTCAGAAGAGCCAGGAGGAGACATGAGAAGTTGTTGGCGGATAGGATCAGGGTAAACCCTAAGGCTTTCTATAGGTATTTAAGGAATAAAAGAATGACGAAAGTAAGATGAGGCCCAATCAAGGATAGTAGTGGGAAGTTGTGAGTGGAGTCAGATGAGATAGGGGAAGTGCTAAATGAATATTTTTCAACAGTATTCACTCTAGAAAACGACAATGTTGTCGAGGAGAATACTGAGATACAGGCTACTAGACTAGGTGGGATTGAGGTTCACAAGGAAGAGGTATTAGAAATCCTTCAGAAGGTGAAGATAGATAAGTCCCCTGGGCCGGATGGGATTTATCCTCGGATCCTCTGGGAAGCCAGGGAGGAGATTGCCGAGCCTTTGGCATTGATCTTTAACTCGTCATTGTCTACAGGAATAGTGCCAGATGACTGGAGAATAGCAAATGTGGTTCCCCAGTTCAAGAAGGGGAGTAGAGACAACCCTGGTAATTATAGACCAGTGAGCCTTACCTCAGTTGTTGGTAAAGTGTTGGAAAAGGTTATAAGGGATAGGATTTATAATCATCTAGAAAAGAATAAATTGATTAGGGATAGTCAGCACGGTTTTGTGAAGGGAAGGTCATGCCTCACAAACCTTATTGAGTTCTTTGAGAAGGTGACCAAACAGGAAGATGAGAGTAAACTGGTTGATGTGGTGTATATGGATTTCAGCAAGGCGTTCGATAAGGTTCCCCACAATAGGCTATTGTACAAAATGCGGAGGAATGGAATTGTGGGAGATATAGCAGTTTGGATCGGAAATTGGCTTGCTGAAAGAAGACAGAGGGTGGTAGTTGATGGGAAATGTTCATCCTGGAGACCAGTTACTAGTGGTGTACCGCAAGGGTCGGTGATGGATCCACTGCTGTTTGTCATTTTTATAAATGACCTGGATGAGGGCGTAGAAGGATGGGTTAGTAAATTTGCAGACGAGACTAAGGTCGGTGGAGAAGTGGATAGTGACAAAGGATGTTGTAGGTTGCAGAGAGACATAGATAAGCTGCAGAGCTGGGCTGAGAGGTGGCAAATGGAGTTTAATGCAGACAAGTGTGAGGTGATGCACTTTGGTAGGAGTAACCAGAAGGCAAAGTACTGGGCTAATGGTAAGATTCTTAGCAGTGTAGATGAGCAGAGAGATCTCGGTGTCCATGTACGCAGATCCTTGAAAGTTGCCACCCAGGTTGACAGGGCTGTTAAGAAGGCATACAGTGTTTTAGCTTTTATTCATAGAGGGATCGAGTCCCGGAACCAAGAGGTTATGGTGAAGCTGTATAAAACTCTGGTGCAGCCGCACTTGGAGTATTGTGTACAGTTCTGGTCACCGCATTATAAAAAGGATGTGGAAGCTTTGGAAAGGGTGCAGAGGAGATTTACTAGGATGTTGCCTGGTATGGAGGGAAGGTCTTACGAGGAAAGGCTGAGGGACTTGAGGCTGTTTTCATTAGAGAGAAGAAGGTTGAGAGGTGACTTAATAGAAACATATAAAATAATCAGAGGGTTAGATAGGGTGGATAGGGAGAGGCTTTTTCCTAGGATGGTGACGGCAAGCACGAGGAGGCGTAGCTTTAAATTGAGGGGTGAAAGATATAGGACAGATGTCAGAGGTAGTTTCTTTACTCAGAGAGTAGTAAGGGAATGGAACGCTTTGCCTGCAATGGTAGTAGATTTGCAACTTTAGGTACATTTAAGTCGTCATTGGATAGGCATATGGACGTACATGGAATAGTGTAGGTTAGATGGGCTTCAGATCGGTATGACAGGTCGGCACAACATTGAGGGCCGAAGGGCCTGTACTGTGCTGTAATGTTCTATGTTCTATGTAAGTACCTAGTTTGAAGATGAATGTTGCTCCTCCTCTTTTCCATTCTGCAAATCACAGCAAACATTGGAAAAGCAACATCTCATCTGCATACCAGAAACTTTACAACCTTCTGGGCTCAATATTCAGTTCAACACCTTCAAATTGTGAACCCATTAGTTCCCTTTCTGATAGTTTTATTTGTTACCTTCTCTGTACCCTCTCTCCCCTCCCCTCCTCCCCCACCCTAGTTGGACTGCCTGCTCTTTCTGGTTGGACATACTGTTATTCTGCCATTCTCATATTCCCATCACGTAATCTGAACTGTCAACATCCTTTCTCCCATAGCACTCCAACCACTGCCACCCCCCACCCCACTGCTGCATAAATGCTGCTCCCTCCACACTTCATTTTAGTTCTGCCTGACAGGTGATCTCCAGTATTTTTTTTTTGTTTTCTTTTTCAGAGTCTAGCATCTGAGTAATTTATGCCTACAGTGGCCTATGCCTTCTTAACCATACCACTTGTGCTGCAGTTTTCAGGGAATTGTGGACCTGTACGCCCAGATCTCTCCATATTTTGATTCTGCTAAGGCTCTGCTATTTATTGTAAACTTTCCCCCTGCATTAGATTTCCCAAAATTCTTCATTTTGCATTTGTTCAGATTAAACTCCATTTCACTGCCTAAATTTCCAGCCTGTCCGTATCTTGCTGCATTCTCTGACAGTCTTTGTGTCATTCACAAACTTGCTAATCAGACCACTTACGTTCTCCTCCAAAACGTTTATGAGTACAAAATTACAAATAAGAACAGTCCCAGCATTGATTCCTGAGGAACACCATTGGTCACAGATCTGCACTCTGAATAACATCCACTGTTACACTCTGTCCTCTATGACAGGAGGAGTTCTGTATCCAATTTACCAGTTCACTGTGGATCCCATGTAACTTTACCTTTTGTATCAGATTGTAATGAGGCACCTTGTCAAAGGCTTTGCTGAAGTCCATGTAGACGACACTCATTGCCCTGCCCTCATCAATCATCTTTGAGCTTTTTGTGGTAATGACAATCAAGTTTGTAAAACACAACATTCCCCACACAAAGCCACGCTGCCTATCTCTAGTAAGTCCATATTTTCTAAATCATATCCCTAAAAATCTTGTCCTATGATACTGCTGATGTAAAACTCACCAGCATGCAATTTCCCAGCTTGTCCCTGTTGCTCTTACAGGAATGACATTGGCTAATCTCCAGTCCTCTGGGACCTCACCTGTATCTAAAGATTTCATACAAGGCCCCAGTAATTTCCTCACCTGCCTTCCTCAGCATTCTAGGATAGGTCTCGTCAGATTCTTACGGTAGACCTTTAATGCTTTTCAAAACACCCAGCACGTCCTTTTTCATACTGACATGATCTAGAACATCGACATTAGAATTTGTATTAGAGTAGCCTTTATTGTCATATATACTCAATGAGTATAGTGGAAAGTTAATACATCACCATGATAGCACTGACCTAGATACAAAAGTGCTTAGACACAGCTTCTTTAGTTACAAAGTCTTACACAATAGAGAAATAAAATGTGTAGCATGACAGAAATGGAAGCTGACAATTAGCGTTCGCACCAGGCCCTGGATCCAGACCATGCCAGTGACACACTATGTTGGGAGGCCAGAAGATCACCACTCCACATGGGCAAGTCGCCGTGGCAGATTGGGGGTGTTGTCATGCCACTCCAGGAAAGCACTGCCATCGGAAGGACAGCTGCGAGAGGCTGGGAAGTTGCTGTGCCAGGCCCAGAATTGTGGCCATAGGCTGGGAATCATCAAAGACCA
The DNA here is from genome assembly GCF_030684315.1 of Stegostoma tigrinum. Lineage (NCBI taxonomy): Eukaryota > Metazoa > Chordata > Chondrichthyes > Orectolobiformes > Stegostomatidae > Stegostoma > Stegostoma tigrinum. The sequence goes on from NC_081398.1 coordinate 14,910,062, forward strand.
TGAGAGAAGGGAAGCAAACAAGCGCTAAGAGGAAGAGAAAAAGAAACATAGCCCTTGCTAGACTCACCATCCATCATGCCCTTCTTCTTTGTGAATACCAATGCAAAGTATCTGTTAAGAATCTCACCCACTTTCTCTGGCTCTATACATAATTCATTGTGCTATCCTCGAGTAGACCTACCCTTTCCCTAGCTACTCTCTTACTTCTTAAGCATGTATGAAATGCCTTGGGATTTTGCTTCAGCCTATTTGCTAAGGACATCTCATGGCCCCTTTAGTGCACTTAATTCTTTGTGTGAGTTATTTCCCCTTATCGTTGACTTCCTTGAGGGCTCTGTCTATTTTCAGTTTCCTAAATCTTACATCATAGAAACCCTTTGGTGTAAACAGGCCATTCGGCCCACCAAGTCCACACTAACCCTCAGAGCATCACACCCAGACCCATCCCCCTATAACCCACCTAATCTACACATCCCTGGACACTATGGGCAATGTAGCATGGCCAATCCACCCAGCCTGCACATCTTTGAACTGTGGGAGGACCACCCAGACGAAACCCGCGCAGACATGGGGGAGAATGTGCAAACTGCACACAGACCTGAATTTTGGGGAATTTTGCCATTCTTATCCTTCATTTTCACAGGAACATGTTGCTCCTGAAATCAAGTCAACTGGCTTTTAAAAGATTTCCCCCCATGTCAGATGTATATTTACCCTCAAACAGCTGCATCCAATCTGCATTCCCCAGTTGCAGCCTAATATTGTGGTAGTTAGCCTTCCCTTAATTTATTACATTCACCCAAGGACTACGCTTATTCTTATCCACAAGCAATTTAAAACCTACGGAATTATGGTCATTGTTCCTGAAGTGCTCCCTTGCTGACACTTTGATCTCCTGGCTTTGCTCGTTCCCCAATGTCAGGTCTAGATTGGCCCCATCCCTAGTTGGACTATTTGCATATTGTTTAAAAAAAAAATTGGCCTGGTCACATCTAATAAATTCCCTGCCATCCAAGCCCCTGGCACTAAGTGAATCCCAGTTAACATAGGGGAATTTAAAACCATCCACCACAATAACACTATTTTTACATTTTTCCATAATCTGTTCCTCTACAACCCATAGCCTGTTGAGAGACCCACTAACCCACCAATGTTATTGCACCATTACCATTGCTAGGCTGTACCATACGGTTTCACTGGGTGAGTCCTTCAAGGTGTCTTCCCTCAGTGTAGCTATGATATTCTCCCTTATCAGCAATGCAACTCCCACGCCTCTTTTTCATCCCCCTCTAGCTTGCCAGTAATGGCAAATGCAGCTTAATTCAAACAAATGCAAGGTGATGCACTTTGGGAGATATAAATCCCAAAACGATAAGCTGCCAGGTTTGCCCCTCTCTCAACCAAGTCTCTGTAATAGCTACAACATCACAGTTATATATATTAATTAAATTAGTTCATCTGCCTTACACCTCAGTGTATAGCTGGGTGAACACAACAGGCCAAGCAGTATCTCAGGAGCACAAAAGCTGACGTTTTGGGCCTAGACGTTTCATCAGAGAGATGAAGAGTCTGATGAAGGGTCTAGGCCCAAAACGTCAGCTCTTGTGCTCCTGTGATGCTGCTTGGCCTGCTGTGTTCATCCAGCTCCACACTTTGTTATCTTGGATTCTCCAGCATCTGCAGTTCCCATTATCTCTGATCACAATTTTAACCTCACTGCGAAGCCTCTTCCAGGGATGCCTAACCTGAAGAAGTTACTCTCCTCCCTCCGGACCAACCTCAGGGGATCTCTCTCTCTCTCATGAAGGGTCTAGGCCCGAAACGTCAGCTTTTGTGCTCCTGAGATGCTGCTTGGCCTGGTGTGTTCATCCAGCTCCACACTTTGTTAACATGGATTCTCCAGCATTTGCAGTTCCCATTATCTCAGACCACCAATCCTGCTGTGTTCGCTAACCTCTCTTTGTCTGTACTTCCTCTTAGTCTTGATGGATTAAGTCTCTGACTCTTTCTCATCGTTTTACTTGCCGACCATTGCTCTGGTTCCTGCTTTCCACACCCGCCCCTACTAGTTTAAACCCTCCCAAACTGGCTAGCAAACCTCCCTGCCAGGATATTGATGTCCCTCCAGTCCTTATAGACCTGCACCCAAAAGACATCCCAATGGTCCATGTAACAGAAGCCCTCCCTCCTACACCAGCTCTTCAGCCACGCATTTAACTGTATTATCTTTGTATTCCTAGTCTCACTGGCACATGGCACAGGAAGTAATCCCAAGGTTTCAACTTCAGATGTTTAGCTTTTCTACCTCCTACCTAGGGGTGGCACGGTGGCTCAGTGGTTAGCACAGCAGCCTCACAGCACCAGGGACCCGGGTTCAACTTCAGCCTCGGGCGACTGTCTGTGTGGAGTTTGCAAGTTCTCCCCCTGTCTGCATGGTTTCCTCCCACAGTCCAAAGATGTGCAGGTTAGGTGGATTGGCCATACTAAATTGCCCGTAGTGTTCAGGGGTGTGTGGGTTATGTGGGGATGGGTCTGGGTGGGATATATCAAGGGCCGGTGTGGACTTGTTGGGCTGAAGGGCCTGTTTCCACACTGTAGGGAATCTAATCTAATCTAATCTACCTAATTCCCTGAACTCTCTTTGCGGGACCTCATCTTTCTTTCTGACTATGTTGTTAATACTAATATGGAACAGAGCCTCTGGCTTCTCAAGTCCCTTCATGTGCCCACTCAGAGACATTCTTTACCCTGGCACCAGGGATGTAGGAGCCCGACCTGGAGTCTCACTCATGGCCACAGAAACACCTGTCTGTGTCCCTAAGTATCCCCTATCACCACTGCTCACCTGCACTTTGACATTTTCTACAGTACAATAGTGCCAGTCATGGTGCCGCGGGATCTGGCTTTTGCCACTGCTTTCCTCCCTCCCTTAATAGTATCCAAAGCAGTTAACCCCTGGGAATAGCCACAAACTCCTCCTACTACTGCCTGTCCATGCCTACTCTTCTTCCTGATGGTCACCCATGTCTTCTCTGTCTGAGATAACAACGTGTGAAGCTGGATGGACACAGCAGGCCAAGCAGCGTCAGTGGAGCAGGAAGACTGACGTTTCGGACCTAGGCCCTACTTCAGAAAATGAAGAAGTGTCTAGGCCCGAAACGTCAGCTTTCCTGCTCCTCTGATGCTGCTTGGCCTGCTGTGACCATCCAGCTTCACAACTTGTTATCTCAGATTCTCTAGCATCTGCAGTTCCTACTATCTCTTCTCTGTCAGTGTAGCTCTTACTGATGGTGTGACACTCTCGCTAAATGCATGATCAACATGATTCACTGCCTCAAGGCTCTGAGTATATCCGCAGTTCCAGGTGCTCCGCGCTGCAAGCTGAACATGCTTCCTGCGTACCTAGCCGGAGTGGACACTGGAAGTGTCCCTGATTTCCCACATATTGCAGGAGTTGCAGTCCCCAGGGCCAAATTCTCCAGCCAAGATAACAAAGTGTGGAGCTGGATGAACACAGCAGGCCAAGCAGCATCTCAGGAACACAAAAGCTGATGTTTCGGGCCTAGACCCTTCATCAGAAAAGGGGGATGGGGAGAGGATTCTGAAATAAAAAGGGAGAGAGGGGGAGGCCGACTGAAGATGGATAGAGGAGAAGATAGATGGAGAGGAGGATATGGGTGGGGAGGGTGGGAGGGGATAGGTCAGTCCCGGGAGGACGGACAGGTCAAGGGGACGGGATGAGGTTAGTAGGTAGGAAATGGAGGTGCAGCTTGAGGAGGGGATAGGTGAGAGGAAGAACAGGTTAGGCAGGCTGGGGTGAGCTGGACTGGTTTTGGGATGCAGTGGGGGAAGGGAGATTTTGAAGCTGGTGAAATCCACATTGATACCATTGGGCTGCAGGGTTCCCAAGCGGAATGAGTTGCTGTTCCTGCAACCTACAGGTGGCATCATTATGGCACTGCAGGAGGCCCAGGATGGACATGTCGTCTGAGGAATGGGAGGGGGAGTTGAAATGGTTCGCAACTGGGAGGTGCAGTTGTTTGTTGCGAACCGAGCGTAGGTGTTCTGCAAAGTGGTCCCCAAGCCTCCACTTGGTTTCCCCAATGTAGAGGAAGCCACACCGTGTACAGCGGATGCAGTATACCACATTGGCGGACGTGCAGGTGAACATCTGCTTGATGTGGAAAGTCATCTTGGTGCCTGGGATGGGCGTGAGAGGGGTGGTGAGGGGGGAAGTGTAGCACTTCCTGTGGTTGCAGGGGAAGGTGCCGGGTGTGGTGGGGCTAGAGGGGAGTGTGGAGCAGACAGGGGAGTTGCAGAGAGAGTGGTCTCTCCAGAAGGCAGACAAGTGTGGGGTGGGAAAAATGTCTTGGGTGGTGGGGTCAGATTGTAGATGGCGTAAGTGTCGGAGGATGATGCGTTGTATCCGGAGGTTGGTGGGGTGGTATGTGAGGACTAGGGGGATTCTCTTAGGGCGGTTATTGTGAGGGTGAGGTGAGAGGGATGAGGTGCAGAAAATGTGGGAGACACGGTCGAGAGCGTTCTCAACCACTGCAGGGGGGAAGTTGCGGTCCTTGAAGAACAAGGACATCTGGGATGTGCGGGAGTGGAATGCCTCATCCTGGGAGCAGATGTGGCGGAGGCGAAGGAATTGGGAATAGGGGATGGAATTTTTGCAGGAAAGTGGGTGGGAGGAGGTGTATTCCAGGTACCTGTGGGAGTCGGTAGGCTTGAAATGGACATCGGTTTGTAGGTGGTTGCCTGAGATGGAGACTGAGAGGTCCAGGAAGGGGAGGGATATGTTGGAGATGGCCCAGGTGAACTTGAGGTTGGGGTGGAAGGTGTTGGCGAAGTGGATGAACTGTTTGAGCTCCTCTTGGGAGCACAAGGCGGCGCCAATACAGTCATCAATGTAATGGAGGAAGAGATGGGCTTTAGGGCCAGTGTAGTGTGGAAGAGAGACTATTTCACGTAATCTACAAAGAGGCAGGCATAGCTTGGGCCCATACGGGTACCTATGGCCACCCCCTTTGTCTGTAGGAAGTAGGAGGAATCGAAAGAGAAGTTATTGAGGGTGAGGACGAGTTCAGCTAGGCGGATGAGGGTGTCGGTGCAGGGGCACTGGTTGGGCCCGTGGGACAGGAAGAAGCGGAAAGCCTTTAGGCCATCTGTATGGGGAATGCAGGTGTATAGGGACTGGATGTCCATGGTGAAAATGAAGTGTTGGGGACCAGGGAATTGGAAGTTCTGCAGGAGGTGGAGGGCATGGGTGGTGTCACGGATGTAGGTAGGGAGTTCCTGGACCAAGGGGGAGAAAATGGAGTCCAGATAGGTGGAGATGAGTTCGGTGGGGCAGGAGCAGGCAGAGACAACGGGTCGACCAGGGCAGGCAGGTTTGTGGATTTTGGGACGGAGCTAAATTCTCCAGCCATTTTGAACTTTATCAACCTACAACCAACAATCCAGGAACTGATTATACAACCTGCCCCACTTGTCACTCCACTCAGATGTCTCACTCCCGCTGTCTATTCCTCGCAGACTACAATTACAGAAAGTAACTGTTTTTATCACAAAAGTATACTTTATTCATAATTTTATCTTTATCTACAGTGACACGTACTAAAGGAGTTCTGTACAGTCCTTGTACATCCAGAAAAGCAAACAATGGAAATTTGACATTCCCTGCAATTGCAAAAGCCAAAAGCATTTCACATGCAGGAGTATGTTTACATACATTCAGCCAGCGAGAGGGTCTGATAACTGGACAGACTCTTGTAATACTTAAGCAGAAAGACCTTAGCTTATCCCCCCTGCAGCATCGCAGCTCCAAGCTTTATTGCATCCCTCAGCATGAGGTCCTCGACCTTGGAATGTGCCAGACTACAACACTCATAGAATCCCTACATTGTGAAAGCAAGCCATTTGGCCCATTGAGTCCCTACTACCCTTCCAAAGAGCATCCCACCCAGATCACCCCATTCCAGTAACCCTGCATTTCCCATGGCAAACCTGCCTAGACTACACTAGTGGGGCAGGTTGTATAATCAGTTCCTGGATTGTTGGTTGTAGGTTGATAAAGTTTAAAATGTCTGGAGAATTTATCTCCTTCCCAAAATCCACAATGGGCAATTTAGCATGGCCCATTTAGGAGGAAACTGGATCATGCAAACACAGGGAGAATGTGCAAACTCCACACTGACAGTCACCAGGGAGTGGAATCGAACCGGGATCCCTGGCGCTGGGTCGCAGCAGTGCTAGCCACTGAGCTGGTCCATCTCAACACTTCAGGAAGACGAACAAGTTTTATGCAGATCAAAGAGCACCTTTCACCAAGTTGATGGTCCTCTAGGCACACTCGATGTTGGTCTCAGCGTGTGTCCCAGGGAACAGACCATAGGGTACAAGAGTACTGCGTCACGGATCTGCTTGGGATGAGCATCAACAAAAACTATTGCATCTCTCTCCAGATCTTCTTTGCAAAGGCACAGACTCCAGCAGGAAATGTGTGACAGTCTCTTCACCCCCACAGCCACTTTGAGGGCAGTATGTGATGGTGCAGCGAGACCAGGCATATGTGAAGAATCTGACAGGCAGTGCCCTTCTCACCACCAGCTAAGCAATGCCATGGTGCTTGTTGGAAATTTCTGGTGATGAGACATTCTGCCCAATGACAGTCTGCTCAGGGAACCACGTGACAGGATACACCCTTTCTGTTTCTCGTAGGGTCAGTGCTAAGACCTTGCCGCTTCCTGATGGACTTATGGTTAAGGGTATTTTCTTTTACAAACTTTTCCACAAGGGACAGGTGATACGGAATGGTCCAACTACTTGGAGCATTCCATGGCAATGAAGACAGGCCCATCCTTTGTAACACCCAGGAAAGTTAGAATCTCAGCTTAAGCAGTGAAACTTTGTGTTTGCTATGCACAGCTTGATGCAGCCACACACAAAGAACAATCACCCCATTGAGGCTCGCAATCTTTCTGATGGACTTGGCAGAAGGTTCAATACAACCACACAAACAAGGCAGGAGAGCATGGCAGGTCTGCCTGTCTCCAGATGTGATGGGGAAGGTCTCTGATTCCCACCCATTGATTGAAACTGTACCAACAATGTTGGTGAAGAGCGATCACATCAGTTTCTTATTCCCTCCCCAAAGCCCATTTTGGAAGGAGAGCATGTGGGTGTGCGATATCCTGTCAAAGACTACAGCAGGTAAATACTTTAACAATGCCCAGGTCCCTGCTCATTCAGTTTGCACACTTTGTTCCTGAGTATCCTGCAATCTCGTAGCCAGTCAAGCTGACGTTTCCCAAAACCAGCATCTGTCACCATTCACCAGTGCCCTCTGTCGGAAGTTCTTCCTCCTGCTAAGGACTAGGTCTTCATGATCCCCTTCTCAGTTGTGGTGACTGAACCACCCTCTCTCCAAGAATCTGTTTTTCTCGCTTCTCTGTTCAAATTCGTTGCTGCTAACCTCAGAGTGTGCAGCCTTGGAGATGTCCTCTTGGGGCACATTGTTTATGGCTTCAGTAGGATATTAATCCACAACTCAACAGAGGCTGGACCTTAGATCACTTGGTCGGAAGTCACACGACACCAGATTATAGTCAAACAGGTTTATTTGAAATCAGAAATAACACACTTTGGAGCTGGAGGATCACAGCAGGCCAGTTTTTGCTATCTCTTTATTTCAAATTACAAGCTTTCACTAGGCAAAGCAGCAGTGCTCCAAAAGCTTGTGATTTCAAATAAACCTGTTTGACTGTAACCTGGTGTCATGTAACTTCTGATTTTGTCCACTTGAATCCAACTCCGGCATCCTCACATCTTAGATCACTTGGCCATGCTCTCACAGCAAATATTTCTATTGAATTATGTGGTCAAACGCTTGTTCAGAAGAATTCTGTTATGGCACAGCTGTCTGCTGAAGGCACTTTATTCTGCTTGCTATTTTTGTGAATTTGAAATGCATTTTGTCCCTGAGGAAATGTGCGCAGTGCTCCCTCAGTGCTGCACTGTGGGCAGTGTAGCTTTCTATCGGTACTGAACTGAGTCAGCACCTCAGCTACTGCAGTGACTGTCGGTGCTGCACTCCTGTAGCATGTTGGACAGCGTGGCTTTCTCTCAGTACTGCACAGAGCCAGAACCTTGGCAATGGCAGTGCTCTCTCAGAATAACATTGGTGCAGTACTTTGGACATTCAGTCTCTCGCAGTACAGCACTGAGGTTGCACCTTGGCTGGGACATTCCCCTAAAACAGAAGGCTGCCTCTTCATTCAGACTTTTCTATGTAGTGGAAATTTTTATTGATTTTATGATTTAATGACATTGAATACCTAGATTGAAATAGTCTTCCATTTCTTCCCGTATATTGACATTTCTCACCTTCATAACCTTCATAAGTCACTGAAAAAGAGATAAACTTTTGAAAGAATCTTTTCCTGAAACAACATTGTTCATGTAGATGTGTTGTTTAGTAAAGCAGTCAAATGCCTTTATATAGCACCTTGCATGATCTCAGGATGTCCCAAAGTGCTTTACAGCCATGGAATACTTTTCAAAGTCACTCACTACTGTAATGTAAGGGATGCACAGCACATAAAGATCCCTCAAGCAACTGCAAGGTCATCCGATCAATTGATTTTGGCTAGGTCAGTGCTGAACGTCTTGTTTCAGCTTTGGCCTTCTCCCAGTATTAGCTGGAGGATCTTTTACAGTTTATTCCACTAGGTCAGACTTCTCAGGCAGTGTGGTTTTGTCTGGGACAGTGCTTCAAAGAGTGTAGCTCTGTCTCAATACTGCACTAGGACAGTGCCTCAGCCAGTGTAACTCTCACAGTGTAACTCTCTGTACTGAGGGTCCCAGCTTGGAATAAGCCCACTAAATCCTGCTGGGCAGAGGCTACACAAGTGACCATACCCTCCATTATCTGAGCCACATGTTTACAAGAACAAGGAGGGCTCACTCTGGAGCTGGAGTCCTTCCCTCCTCTCTGGGATTCTTGACAAGGTATCCTTCCTGGGAACCTCAAATTACTGATTGAGGCTCTATGTATTTCCCACGGTACAACAGTGACCACACTTCAGTTATAAAAGACGCCCTTTGGCTGGAAGGCACTTTAGGATGTGCTTGCTAACAGTACAGTAAACATTCATTACGTTGAGGTATACACAAGAAATGGGCGTTGATTGATTAAGCATGATATAAAGTTTTTGCATGTGGGAATATTTGAGGCATTTCACAACTGATGGGCATTATAAAGGTAGGTGTATACTATCCCACTAAAACAAATATTTAATTTAGTTTAAGATAACAAGGTGTAAAGCTAGATGAACACAGCAGGCCAAGCAACATCAGAGGAGCAGGAAGGCTGATGTTTCAGGTCTAGGCCTTTCAAGGCCCGAAACGTCAGCTTTCCTGGTCCTATGATGCTGCTTGGCCTGCTGTGTTCATCCAGCTCTACACCTTGTTATCTCAGATTCTCCAGCATCGGCAGTTCCTACTGTCTCTGTTTAATTTAATTTAATAAGTTTTGATGATTTGATTTTTTGTTACCTTGACCCCTTTAAGAATCTGGTTAATTTGTTTAAAGGGGTAAATTTGAAGAGAATAATGACAGGTTTTTGGGGACACTGAGATTTTAGTCAGTGTTCTTGGTGAGGAAGTAACTGCTGACCAGCAGCTTGAAGCTTTCCACAACCAGTGGGAACTGCTGGGGTGACAACCAAATGATAATATTTTAACAAAAACAGAAGTTGTTGATAAAGCTCAGCAGGTCTGGCAGCATCTGTGAAGAAAAAAATTAGAGTTAATGTTTCAGGCCCAGTGACTCTTCTTCAGAACTGAACAGAGCTGTTCAAACCCGAAATATTAACTCTGTCTTTTTTCTTCACAGATGCTGCCAGACCTGCTGAGCTTATCATCAACTTCCATTTTTCTTCCTGATTTACAGCATCTGCAGTTCTTTTGGTTTTTAATTAGATATTATTTTAACTTTGACAGGCTTTGTTTTGAAGGTTTGTTTGCAAGGGTTGGTCTTCAGTTAATTATTTAATTTGTTAATCGGCAGGCTGGAATTCAGAAATAGACAAGTTCACAAATTATTGGAATGACAGGATGAGGCTTGCTCAAATGGCCTTTTCCTGTTCTTTACAAAAGGAAAAATCCACCCCATGAATGGTCAGCCTGTTTCTGAGTGAGGGGAGGGAGAGTGGGAGTGTGTCCTCCCTCAAATCTCGCCTCATTGTTCTCTGGCGTTGCCTGATGTGCCCCTGTATCTTGTCCCTCACCCATGCCCATTAACGTCAGGCCAGAGATTTGACTGAACTGCTGGAGATACAGTGCGATGGAAAGTTACAGGGATGCTGCCAGGGCTTCAAAATTGTAGCTATGAGGAAAGATCAGAAAGGCTGGAGGTCATTGTATTAAAATCGGGGTTGATCTGTAAAAGGAGCGGACACAAGGATAAACCTTCCTCATGCAGAGAATGATGGGGAGTTGTGGGACGTTGGGGAGTTGGTGGGACATTGCTGTACCATTTTAGTGGCGGAGTTGTAAACTCTGGGTCTGAATATGAAGCAGTTTCACTGGCAAGACTATGGATCTAAGAGTGGGTGTGCTGGATTAGTACAGGCAGCTAGCTCACGATGGGCTGAATGATCTCTTATTGTGCTGTAACGTGCCTGTGATTCTAACCTGATCTGCAGAGGATGACAACCGGTCTGGCATGGAGCAGCGCACTAACGATGGTCGGGTTATTGGTGGTGGGGGGGTTGGTGGGGGTTGGGTAGCAGTGGGGAGGTCAGAGCTGGATTTGAGATGGAGGAGTGTTGAGGGGCAGTATGCCGTAAAATGGGTGCTGGCTGTCAGCATCTCCTCCGCTGTCTCCGAGATCTGGGTGGTGTTTGAGGCCAATAGTCTGGAAAAGAAGATCACTGGATTACTGAGTGTCAGCAAACGGATTGCAGCTGGAATGGGAACACCTCTGCTCCCAGGCCTTAGAGAAGCTGTTGAAACACCCAAAAACAAAGTGTTAGCCAGGTTCCACCCTTCCCCAACAATCAACACAAAGAGGATCCACTCAACCCATCCTGCCTGCTGAGACCCTTGCCTGTCCCCAGCCTCCTCCTTCAGCTTCTAAAGTAGGGTGAGCCCTGGCACCGAAGGGTGCATGCTAAGGTCACAGCTGTGTTCATTCCATCACTCCTTGTGCTGTTTGCTTGAGAGCTTCCTTCCTATAAATCTGACGCCCTCACCACTTCACACATTCTCAACCTTTCCCATTCACTAACAATCATCCAGCACACAATGAGGCAGCTCACCACCATCTTCCCAAACGGAAACGTCAATGTTAGGGCAACAGTAGGCTATTAGACTCCTTGTTCATTATGATCATGGCTCATTATCGGGCTCAATACCTAACCCCAACCTCCCATCATACCCCTTCATCCCTTTAGCCATAACAGCTACATCTACCATCTTCTTGAAAATACACAATGTTTTGGCCTCAACCACTTACTGTGATAATGAATTCCACAGGCTCACCACTCCCTGGATGATGAAAATTTTCCTCATCTCTGTCCTAAAAGGTTTATGCCTTATCCTTAAACTATGACCCATGGTCCTGGTTTCCCCCACCGTCGGGAACATCCATTCTGCATCTAACCTGCCCAGTCCTGTCAGAATGTTATAGGTTTCTCTGAGATCCCTCCTCATTCTTCTAAACTCCGATGAATACAATCCTGACAAAGTAAATTTCTCCTCCTACATAAGTCCTATGCTATCCCAGGAATCAATTATGGTTAACTTTTACCATGCTCCTATTATAGTAACAACATCCTTCCACAGGTAAGGAGCCTAAAGCTGCACACAATATTCCAAGTGTGGCCTCACCAATGCCCTGTATAATTGCAAGAAAACATTCCTGTTCCTGTACCTCAATCCTCACTATGAAGACCCACATACAGTTTGCCTCATTTGCTGCCTGCTGCACCTGCATGTTTACTTTCAGTGGCTAAAACATGATGACATCCAGGTCTCTTTAAACACCCCCCTCTCAATTTACAGCCATTCAATTTGCTTCCTATTTTGGCTACCAAAGTGGATAACCTGACATTTATTCACATCGTACTGTATCTGCTATGCATTAGCTCACTCACTCGACCTGGCCAAATCACACTACAACATCTCTGCATGCTCCTCACAGCTCACCCTTGCACCCAGCTTTGGGTCATCTGCAAATTTTTAGATATTACATTTAGTTCCCTGACCGAAATAGTTAACATACATGAGAATAGCTGGAGTGCTAGCTAGTACCTCATTAGTCACTGCCTAACATTCAGAAAAAGACCCATTTATTCCAGTTCTTTGTTTCCCCTCTGCTGACGAATGTTCTATCCATCTCAATATTCTACCCCCCATTCCACAACTTTAATTTTATGTGTTAATCTCTTGTGTGGGACTTTGTTGAATGCTTTCTGAAAGTCTAAATAAACCCCATCCATTGGATCCCACAGTCAATTTGATCAGTTACATCCTCAAAGAATTCCAGTGGATTTGTAAAGTGTGATTTCACTTTTGTAAATCCGTGCTGACTGTGTTTGATTCTATGACTGTTTTACAAGCAGTCCGCTATAAAATCCTTGATTATGGATTCTTCCCTGCTACTGATGTCAGACTCAATGCTTGCTAATTCCCAATTTCTCTCCTACTCCCTTTTTAAATAGCTGGGATACATTAGCTACTGCCCAATGTGTAGGATCTGTTCTAGAGTCTAAAGAACCTTGGAAGTTGACCACCAGTTCATTCATTATTTTTAGAGGCACTTCCTTAAGTACTCTGGGGTGTAGATAGTCAGGCCCTGCCAATTTAAATCCTATTAATTTCTGCAACATCATTTCCCTACTGATACAGATTTGTTTCGGTTTCTCCTTCTCACTAAACCCTGTGTTCCCAATTGTTTTTGATATGTTATTCATGTCCTCCTTTGTGAAGACAGAGTAAAGTATGAACTTAGTTCGTCAGCCATTTCTTTGCTCTTCATTACAAATTCCTCTGTGTTTGCCTGTAAGATACCTGTATTACTTTTCACTTCTTCTGTTTCCTGCAAGTTTATTCTCAGAATGCATTTTCCCCTTTTTAATCAATCCCCTGGTCCTCCTTTGCTGATATTTAAACTGCTCCCAGTCCTCAGGTCTGCTGTCTTTTTCTTACCCATTTGTACTTTTTTTTGCATTTAATGCTATCTCTAACTTCTGTCATTCACCATGGTTTGGTCACTGTTCTCTTTGCACTCTTGCACCAGACAGGAATAAACAATTTATCACCCACCATCTCTTTGAATGTTTGCTGTTGATTATCCACCGAAGTTCAATAACAGTTGCTAATCTATCATAGCCAACTCAGGCCTCACATCTTTGTAGTTCCTCTGATAAAGATTCACGGCCCCAGTCTTAGAATCAGCTGCTTCCCCACTCAAGGGCAACTAGGGATTGGTAATAAATGCTGGCCAGCTAGCAACACTCACAAATGGCTAAATAAAGCACTTCACTTTGATGAAGAATT